>NC_074665.1:50247342-50547342 GCF_029448725.1 Salvelinus fontinalis
TGATAGCCCTCTTCTGTCCATCGGGGGACCCCCGCTCCCACAGGGTCGTGTTCCAGAGAGCGGCCCTTACTCAGCCGCCGGCCCTCCCTCCGCTCTCGCTCCCGTTGGTCCCGGTCCACAGACACCTGGGTGTGGAGTCTGGGATGACCCGGTCGACGCTCACCTCGACCTTTACTGTTCTGATCACCCGGCTTTCTCCTGGTGGGTGAGAGGAAGAGAGACAGAGGGAGAAATAATGAGGTGTATGTCAGTATAGAGTAATGTTTAAGTAGGTTTACAGGTGAACCATTTGTGTGTTTGTGGCTGGGGCTTACGGCGGCTCGCTGCGTGAGCGGAGGTCCATTCCTGGTGCCAGTCCTGGGTCACCGGGGCAGTTGGCGTCGTGGGGCCCCAGGGGGACCTGGGAGAGGGAACGGAGCTTCTCGTCACTGGGGTTCAGGCCACACATGGCCGGGTCACTGATGCCTGAGCCTAGACCTGGCTTCCCTGGACCTGAGAACCACTCCCCTGGCTTAGTGAGGATCTCCTGCTGCTTACGGCAGTTATTACACACCCACATAACCTGAAGAAACACAAATACATAGAGTTATTATATGGTTATTATACAGTTATCAACTGAATGAAGAGGTTATAATTGTTATTACAAACACATCACCTGGAGAAAGAGGTTATAACAAGGTTATTACACACAAATCAAGTGGAACGAAGAGGTTATAACAAGGTTATTACACACAAATCAACTGGAACGAAGAGGTTATAACAAGGTTATTACACACAAATCAACTGGAACGAAGAGGTTATAACAAGGTTATTACACACAAATCAAGTGGAACGAAGAGGTTATAACAAGGTTAATACACACACATCACCTGGAACGAAGAGGTTATAACAAGGTTATTACACATACATCACCTGGAACGAAGAGGTTATAACAAGGTTATTACACACAAATCACCTGGAGGAAGAGGTTATAACAAGGTTATTACAAACACATCACCTGGAGAAAGAGGTTATAACAAGGTTATTACAAACAAATCAAGTGGAACGAAGAGGTTATAACAAGGTTATTACACACACATCACCTGGAACGAAGAGGTTATAACAAGGTTATTACACACACATCACCTGGAGGAAATATATACATACTGCGTTTGTTCGCTAAAGTCAAGAGAATCTACATACTTAAAGCACAAGTTGCTTTATTATTAGTTGGTTGCCAACCTATTTGGTACATATTGTATTGAATATCACGGGAGAACACAGTATTATTGTGTATTGTGAGTAGCTATTATTATCACAAGCAATTAAGATAAGCACTGAGCCAATTTGAACAGTGACAGACTAACTGTGAAATTCAGCATCACAGGAAAACAATGGCTTAGAACAGACAAGGGGGAATCATGCACCCTAAGGAGTATACTGCTGCCAGTATAACAGTGTGGACGAGAGGGCTTTTATGATTAAAAGAATAATATGGCATAACAATATGGCATCTATTCTAATAAACAGTTTGGCTTACATTCTTACAGCAAAACCACAGCTCCGACTTTACTGATAGCTACTTTATTGAGGAAAAATGTACCTACTATGACTGTGATATGTGGTTGTCTCACCAACCTATCTTAAGATGAACGCACTAACTGAGAGTCACTCCGGATAACCTGTTGAGGATGGGGGCGCTGTTGAGACTATTTATGCTAATCGGGTAATTTTTGAAACGGCTTCCCACAAAATCCTTGATCGTACAATATGCATATTATTATTATTATTGGATAGAAAACAGTCTATAGTTTCTATAGGAGTTTAAATTTTGTCTCTAAGTGGAACAGAGCCCATTCTACAGCAATTTCCCTGACATGGAGTCAGATTTCAGAAATGTTGGCCACTGTTCTGGAGTCAGTTAAAAGGGCACTGTTATTGCTATGACTATACAGACACTGCTTACGTCTTCCCCTGGATGCCTTTACGTGATGACGATTTCAATTGTGTCGATTGCGCGTTCACAGGCACTACAAATGAAAAAACCCTGAGGCTAGTCATTCTTTTGGAGCTGCGTCATGCGCCTAGAGGACACCGGCCCGCACCTGTTCCAAGCATTAGTGAAGGGAGTAATATTACTCGGGTCATGTTTCTACTCGTTATGGGAGTTAAAAACATCATAAGGTAGTTAATTTAAAGCGTTTTATAGCAATTTATATCCGTTTAGTGCGATTTTGGGACATTTATTTCTTTAACGCTGTGAATAGCTGGGCACGCTTTCAGTTCATCCCGAACGCAGTTGGCATTTCCACATGGCAAGAGGACAGCTTTCCACCAAAAGACGATTACTCCCAAGAAAGGATCCTTTGCCCAAGATACTGATGGAAGAACAGCTCAAAGTAGGACATTTTTATTATGATAAATCGTGTTTCTGTCGAAACATTTTAGTGGCTTAGGACGCCATGTTTTTTGACGTAGCTTCGCTTGGCGCAAACTGTATTGAAAAGTAAGGATAAATTAAAAAATGTAATTCCGCAATTGTATTAAGAATTAAATTGTCTATCAATCCCTGTCCACCCTATATTTTTTAGTCACGTTTATGAGTATTTATGTATAAGAGTAGATCACTGTCTAAGTGGCGCAAGGACATTTTCTGACCAGCTGAGCTACATTTCACATTGTCTAACCATGATTTTGGTGGCTAAATATAAACATTTTCGATCAAACTCTATATGGATTGTGTAATATGATGTTACAGGAGTGTCATCTGAAGAATTCTGAGAAGGTTAGTGAAAAAATTAATATATTTTTGGCGATGTTGACGTTATCGCTCACTTGGCTAGAATCAATGCTGGGCTGCTATGTGCTATGTGCTATGCTAATATAACGATTTATTGTGTTTTCGCTGTAAGACACTTAGAAAATCTGAAATATTGTCTGTATTCACAGGATCTGTGTCTTTCGATTCGTGTATGCTGTGTATTTTTACGAAATGTTTGATGATTAGTAAGTAGGTAAACACGTTGCTCTAAGTAGTTTTTCTATTCCATTTGTGACGGTGGGTGCAATTGTAACCTATGCCATCTACCTGAAATATGCACTTTTTTCTAACAAAACCTATCCCATACCATAAATATGTTATCAGACTGTCATCTGATGAGTTTTTTTGTTGGTTAGGGGCTATAAATATCTTAGTTTAGCCGAATTGGTGATGGCTACTGGTGTTGGTGGACAAATAAAAGATGGTGGATTATGCTAATGTGTTTTTAGGTAATAGATGTACATCTTTACATATTGTGTCTTCCCTGTAAAACATTTTAAAAATCGGACATGTTGACTGGATTCACAAGATCTGTGTCTTTCATTAGCTGTATTGGACTTTAATGTGTGAAAGTTAAATATTTTAAAAAAATATTTTTTTTGAATTTCGCGGCACTGGTTTTTCAGTGGGGGGGGGGGGGGTGTGCCGCTAGCGGCACGCTGATCCTAGACAGGATAAGAGTGTCTGCTAAATGACTCAAAAGTCAAATGTAAAACTATAAATACATCTTCTAAACCTGAAGGTGTAAAGGAACACACATACAGTGTTGCCTATTTCTGAGCTGAGTGTAGGGAAGAGGGGATGTAGAAAGAAAATGAGAGAAGGAAAATAGGGAAAGAGAAATGTAAACAAGGGGAAAGAGGACCACAAGACAGAGAAGGGGAGAGATGAGGGGAGGGACGAGAGCGAGGGGAGAGAGGGAGACCATTTACTCTGGCCACCGGGGTTATCATTATTCCATAAGCGTCCCCGATGGCTCCTTAAAGAGAACTAAAATAAAACACCTTGGCATATTCCACATTCCCCCTCTCTCTTCCCCTCTCTCTTCCCCTCTCTCTTCCCCTCTCTCTCCCCCTCTCTCTCTCCCTCTCTCTCCCCCCTCTCTCTCCCCCTCTCTCTCCCTCTCTCTCCCCCTCTCTCTTCCCCCTCTCTTTCCCCCTCTCTCTTCCCCTCTCTCTCATTCTCTCCCCCTCTCTCTTCCCCTCTCTCTCCCCCTCTCTCTTCCCCTCTCTCTCCTTCTCTCCCCCTCTCTACTCCTCCAGATTGCTTTTGATTAAAGCCGAGGAGAAAACAGCTTCACACCAACGCAGCTATATTTATCCTACCATCCGCCCAGTACCATCAGGGAAGAGGAAAGGCAGGCGCACACACACACACACACACACACACACACACACACACACACACACACACAGGAAAAAGCCAACAACTCCCCCAATGGAGCAGTGCTTTGCAGAAGATATTCACCAGCCCACCGATCCCTGCTGCCAGACCAAAGCAACCGATTCCTGCCAGCACCAAGCACTGATCTCCCGCCCTGCCTGCTGCTGCTGCTCCATAGTGCCAGAACACACACACACACACACACACACACACACACACACACACACACACACACACACACACACACACACACACACACACACACACACACACACACACACACACACACACACACACACACACACACACACATATACACACTCCCTGACGAGGCAGCTCTCCAACAGAACGCACTCTCCATGAACGCACAGTCGCATATGCCTCCCGCCATCGCCATTGCCGCCGTCCTAGTTTATCACACGACAGCCAGCTTTGCTAGACAGCTATAGCGGCACTGATCATTCCCAGTTGAATGTCTGTGGGTGACTTTCATAAGTCACCTGTGTACAGTGCTTAGTATCGTCTATAGTACATGATTAGAATGCTATAAGCAATCATAACAGTTCATGACTACTTAGAAGAGCTCAAATGTGTAAGTGCCTTTGTGTTGTCCTCTTGCTCTCTCTCCCTCTCTCTCGCTCTCTCATTTCAATTCAAAGGCTCTAGTGGCATGGTAAACATGTTTACATTGCCCAAGCAAGTGAATTAGATAATAAACAAAAGTGAAATAAACAATACAGAATGAACAGTAAACATCACACTCACAAACATTCCAAAGGAATAGAGACATTTCAAATGTCAAAAGGCTATATACAGTGTTGTAACGATGTGCAAATAGTTAATAGTACAAAAGAGGAAATAAAAAAACATATATGGGTTGTATTTACAATGGTGTTTTTTCTTCACTGGTTGCCCTTTTCTTGTGGCAACAGGTCATACACCCTTCTGCTGTGATGGCACACTGTGGTATTTCACCCAATAGATATGAGAGTTTATTACAATTGGATTTGTGGGTCTGTGTAATCTGAGGGAAATATTTGTCTCTAATATGGTCATACATTTGGCAGGAGGTTAGGAAGTGCAGCTCAGTTTCCACATTTTTGTGGGCAGTGTGCACATAGACCTGGCTCTCAAGAGAAGACAGGCTATCTACGGGCGGCCTCTCTCAATAGCAAGGCTATGCTCTCTTACTTTCCATCTCTCTCTCTTACTTTCCATCTCTCCCTCTTGTTTTCCATCTTCTGTCAGTATAAACAACCACTCCAATACCAAACAACGTGTTCCATTTCAAAACCCCAGTCAGACACAGCATGTGACACATAACATCTGACACCAAACACAGTTTTACTACTACAGACTAACACACACACACACACACAGAGTGAGTGAGTGAGTGAGTGAGTGAGTGAGTGAGTGAGTGAGTGAGTGAGTGAGTGAGTGAGTGAGAAAGAAATACCACAGTGAGTTGGGTGAAATACCAGAGTGAGTTGGGTGAAATACCACAGTGAGTTGGGTGAAATACCACAGTGAGTTGGGTGAAATACCACAGTGAGTTGGGTGAAATATCACAGTGTGAATCACAGCAGCATTTCGTGTGACCTGTTGCCACAATAAAAGGGCAACCAGTGAAGTACAAACAAACACCATTGTAAATACAACCCATATTTATGTTTATTTATTTTCCCTTTTGTACTTTATTCTTTTGGAACTTTTGTGAGTGTAATGTTGACTGTTCATTTGTATAGTTTATTTTACTTTTGTTTATTATCGACTTCACTTGCTTTGGCAATGTTAACATATGTTTCCAATGCCAATAAAGCCCTTAAATTGAAATTGAATTGAATTTGAGAGAGAGAGAGAGAGAGAGAGAGAGAGAGACAAAAGTACAGAGTCACAATACAAAACCCTAACAATCTAAATCTTAACCATCCGTTTGGCCAACATTGAAAATGCTCATGCACTATTTTGCCTCACACAGTGCAGAAGCACTCATCAAGGTCCAGATGACAACTTCTGACACCATTACAAATGAACAACATTTGAGAGGCAGTGCAGGACTCTAGGAACTTCTGTTTTCCCATGGGAGCCACGGATAATCCAGGAGTAATCCTGGTATTAGATCAGCCTCTGATAGGAGGCCGCCAGTCGGCTGGATGGAGTCACAGTCGGATAGATTGCAGCAAACACAAAGCCTTTTCACACACTCTCATTCCTAACAGCAACACGTCACATGACCAGAAGAAACCCTCAGAGACAGAGAGATTGAGACCAAGAGAGAGAGAGAGAGAGAGTGGGAAGCAGAATGTAATATGACCAGAAGAAACCCCCAGAGAGAGAGAGAGATAGAAAGAAAGAGAGAGAGAGAGAGAGAGAGAGAGAGAGAGAGAGAGAGAGAGAGAGAGAGAGAGAGAGAGAGAGAGAGAGAGAGAGAGAGAGAGAGAGAGAGAGAGAGAGAGATTGGCTTCACCACAGATCACGTTTATTTTTTCGTGAGCATACATATTTCATTACATTATTCAGTGGATGTGTTTTGGTTGTTCACTGCGCGCGTGGTGTGACTGCATTGAGTGTGTGTGTGTGAAATAACAATGAATAGTGCTGAAATCTTTCAGCTGCTATTGTATCGCTGCTGGTTCCTGGAGAGACTAACCCGCTGTGTAACCATAGTTACCGCATGTTATAACATTCCACTGTGGGAATCCCCGTTCTCTGTTTTCAGGTATGTGTCAACTAAAGGTCTCTGTAGTGGAACAGCAGAGTAGTGTTCTATGAAAGAGATTGCTCATTGAAAAACAGCGCCACCAACTGATGGACTCTGAAAAGGAAGGTGCCGGTTTAGATCTGGGACAATCACTCCCTTATCACTGAGTACCCGGTTAGAGGCACAATGACGATCAGGACACGGACTCAAGTTAAACCCTTTTATTGCCTCAGACATACACAGCTTCATGGTGTAGTTGAATGAATGGTTTATCATCATCGACGCGTTCACATCACACCAGGGAGGTTCAGAGTTTAGAATCCTTCGGGAGAAAAGAGCCGATAGAAATGTACAGTTGCCGTAGAGTAACTCCTTTCACTGGAAAAATGAAACTGACTTCTGACCCCGGGATGGGGTGGCTGATATCAGTTCTTGCCTAAAGTTCCTATTGGCTCAAGGCCAAGGTGGGCAAGGTCAAGGGGGATGATTGGCAGGTCAAGGATCCCATGAGAGGTCAGAGGTGTGACCTGTAAACAGACACTTCCCACCTCCAAGGCAGAGTATCCTTCCCACTGCAGCAGACTTAAATCGAAGCAACTCTAGTGCAGGGGAAGAGGGTTCTTTAACACTTATAGCTACATGCATAGCTACAACATCCAGATACAAGCAGAAATGGAAGAACCAAATTAACCTGTGTTGTCTTTATTGTTCGGCATTTGCGATGGTAAAGGTTTCGCATGATCATGTGATGTCAACATGTGGGTTTTTTCCTCGAATAATGATCCTTCAAATAATCCAAGATTAGTGAAAGATTATTTCCAAGCGCGACGATAGAAACTTAAAGCCAAATACTGACTGGATTCCTAAAGTTGAGAGTAGGAAAAGAAAAGTACAACCTCTGGATGACTGGATTCATAGGGGTTGTGACGAAGCTCAAAGACAAATGGCTGACTGGTAAATGACTGGTTTCCCCCTAGAGGGGTGTCTCAGACCCCCGAGGGGGCGGGGTATCAGTGACTAACTCGTTATCACACAAATGATCAGCTACAACATTTGGCTGCATCATAATTAACATCCAATCAAGGAGTGATCACTCTGACATCAGAGCCTCTGGGTGGGGCTGTGGGGAACTGGGAGGAAGGTTTTTGTTCTAGCCCAGCACTAACACACCTGATTAAGCAACTACTCGCCAAGCCCTCAAATAGTTGAATCAGAAATGTGCACGCCCTGGATTGAGAAACCCTGCTCTAGCCTTCCCAGCAGGCCCCTGCACCATTTATATGATGCACTGTGCTATAATGTAACGGGCTATGATCTTGTCTCCATTGACTAGTGCGAAGAGGACAGGCAAAAGGACCATGAGTAGTGAGTCACTGCTGTCAGTGTCTCCTCACAGGTGAAATGGATGATGTATTGAGGAGGCAACATCAATGCACTACCCATAATTCAGCAGGCTATAAATCTTAGGTCAGGATGAAAGAGTGTCCCGCAAAGGAGATTAGTGTCCATTGGGGTTAATGAGAATGTATATCATCACACCCAGACACCCTCCTCAGTCACACACACACACGTGCACACACGCATGCAAGCACACGCAAACACACGCGGAAAAATGTAATGTTACCCACCAAGACACATGCCCACATACACACAGAACATACACACACTGTCACAGTAAACGAAGACCCCAGTTATATCACACGCAGACCCATCCACATAGAAACACATACACACAGTCAATAGTGTAAATAATTTACTTTGAGTCCTCAATAGATCTATGAATGTGAGTGTGTGTAATATATAATACATGTAAATATAGAATATATGGGACAGGTCTTGACTCACTCACACTGGGAGTGTGTTTATGTTTCATTGTGCCCTCACACACACACACACACACTATCTCTACAGTGCCCCTTTACTACTGTAATGCATTGGAGGAGAGTAAGTCTACTGTACTTCTACCTTTCTCCACTAGATGTCTCTGTGCTGCACTTGTGGGGGGGGAGGGGCACAACATTGTCCTTAGATAAGTGTGTAGGGGCCCCCTCCTCAGTGGGCTGGTTCTAGTTTTGTGTCCTTCAAGAAAGTATGAGTAGGCTTTCTCAACCAATCTGTTTGTATAATTGATCAAATTTGGGTTCATTTTAATTGATCCAAAATATACAGGTTCTTTGCGGTTCATTTTATATAACATGTGAAACATAGGCTTCATAAAAGGTGATGTGGGTAGGGTAGGTAATGATATGTTTTGTATCTTATATGTTTGAAAGAAAAGTAGGATACTGAGAGATAGCTCTGTGTCGTGTCCCAGTCAATGAGACATTTCCATGAGTTGAATGAACGGCAGAGCGGAGGGAGGCTAGAGACTGTGATCAATAGTAATCATGAGGTGCTGTTGATTTCAGGGGAGATGACACAACGCTGTGTGTTTCTGTTTCTCGGCCATTACCAAACTGCTGCAGGGAGAGACATTGGGTATACACACACTGAACGCTACCCTAAGAGAGTATCAAACAGGGATATGACTACATTGTCGCTATGATGAAATACTACTACACTGCCTGAAAAAATGTTAAACAGTCAGTTTTCTAGCCTAATCAACACATTTTAAAAACATAGCCTTGGATGTTACAATATGAAGGAAAGAGAAAGAGAGGGAAAGGGAAGGGGAGAGAGCGCTTTCTGTCTTGGAAGAGGAATCAGACTTCAAAAACAGTGTTTCTGTGAGAAACACTTGGCTTCAGCACAAACAGAGATTTTCACCATTAGATCTGCCATTAGTGTAGACAATGAGCACTGCTTATCATTAGCCATGACACATATGTGACTCATTTCAACTTGGCGTATGCCGTGCGTCACTACTTCAAAGGACAGGCATTTGAATGTAAAAATATATATTTTTATCGAAATTTGTTTTTTTTTGACAGAAATGCCTTCTGGAACATATGATCTTTCAAGTGCATTAAAAACAAACTTGTATGCCATCTGTAAATACAAATATTTTTTTTTAAATTACAAGCCCAGTTGGTTTAGCCACGGAAAAAGAGGGAACCTTCCCACTAGCTATGATTCGCTGACATAATGGATGGGCTGGACATGCTGAGAGATGAGTTTGGATTGGTCTGCAATGTAGCATCTTTCTGTCTATAACATGAGCTGCTCAGTATGTGTAGGTAATTGTTTCTAACAATGATATTTTGAATGACATCATGAAGAACTGCAAAAGTGTTGCTAATGCGCTTCACTTCATGGAGTTTTGAAGTCAGTGGAATGTGCCGTGGAAGCAGAGTATGATAGCTAAGGAGATTGAGAAAATTCTGGCGTTTGATTGCAAATATGCAGAGGGAGTTGAAAAGAGAACACATAGAAGGCTGTTGTATAAAAACCTGTCTCCGGATTACATCTTCAAACTAAGGGCAAGCATGACATCCGTGACAGAGAGGGAGATGCATTCATCCATGTATATGGGTAAGAGAGTCTAGCTAGCTACATATTCAGATATTTTATGTTTATAATTTTGTCAGAAAGTCATTTTCATTTTGTTTTCAAGTTAAAGCGTACTGTTAGCTAGCTAGATAGCTAATGTTAGCTGGCTGGCTTGCTAGCTAACATTACGTGTATGATCTGTGTAGTAATATTATTAGTTTCTCAGAGCCATTTGCATTGCTAGTTATAGCCTAATGTTAGCTAGCTAACATTGAACTTAGTTGGTTAGCTTTAGCTACATGCAGCTTCATGCAGTTTAGTAACGTTATGAGTTGCGATTATGGTTCATTGTTTAGCTAGCTAGCTACATGTCTAAACAAAAGACTTCACAATGCAAGTAACCATTTCACTGTACCGTTTACACCTTCTGTATCCTGTGCATGTGACCAATAAACTTTGATTTGATTTGATATAGTGTGTGTTTACTCGAGACAGTAATGTGAAAAACAACATGACCTGCACCAAAGTCAAATTTAGGATATAACATTAAGCTAACAAGACAGTGTCCAAGTTCTAAAAAATTCCGGTAGAATACTCTGCTTTTATTTTGTCACACTCACAACTGTAAGGTATTTTCTTTAATTAGCTTGCCATTAACTTGTAAATATGTTTATTTTCCTGTAATAATGAATGCAAATTAGCTAATGATAAGACATTGTCAGTTATATGATATTGTCATTGTTTGATCTGGCTAGCCAGTTAACTTAATGTTAGCTAGCTAGCTAACAAGCTACAAACTAACCAAAATATTGTTTAGAATGTTGCTTTTAGTTGCCTGGTTTGCTAGATTGACATATACTAAATACATTTTTAAACAGATGGGTTTATTGGTATTAAAATACACCAGTTATGCTATTTTGGACCTCCAAGCTTCTGATGTCATGAAGCCTGACATTTTTGTGTTTATACTTTTTCATAACGACAACGACAAGTTTGATGTCAAATGACAATAGAATGTTCATGATGTCACTGCGATAACTGTCTACAAACATGTCGATAGACGTAGTATAAAACAGACTTTAGTCTTGAAATCTTTGGTTGTTTAGTACACAACCATACTCACTCTGTTTAGCACATGGCCTCACGTGTGAATCCTTAAAGAGATGGGTGGGGCTAAGGCTTAAGAGGGTGTGAACGACGCTGAAATGGTGTAGACAAAGAGAGCACTCCAACAGGTGTACCAAAATATTCAAGGGACATTTTCTCAAAAGTGGAATATACAAGTTCATCAACTTTCAAAGCAGTATTACTTTCCCATTGTTCCTCAACTGTAGTGTATGATATACCATTTTCTAGCTCCGAGTCTCTTCTTTTATCCGATGTAAAAAACACCATTTAAATTTTTGCTACATAAGACCGAATCGAGCCTGGTCCGTCACATATGGGTTATGCAAGCTACAGTTTAAACAGTGGCCACATACTATAGGCCATACTTAAGGAATTAGCAACGTGCATGCCCCGCCCACCTGAGGATCTGCCTTTTTCAGCCATCTATTTCCTGTGTTTGAGGGGTACAACATCCACTTGTCACTTAAATCTCGCTGGATTGACTGCTTTCATTTTACTTCCATGACTCTTTCATACTCTTACTTGTGCCTGACATTTTTTCCCTTTAGCGCTACGACTACGGAAATGTTTGTAATGACCTGTCAAACACAACCCGGTAAAGGCAGAAATTGGCTCTATGGAATACATTGTTGTACCACTGAGTCGAAAATAATGCTTTGTCAGGGATTTAATGCACCTTCTCAACATTTACATCACAAGAAAGAGAAGAAGGGTAACTTTATTTTGACGGCTGTTCATTTTTTGTGGAATTGAAAAAAAGTAATAATTTATTAGAGTTAAAATGTTTACAAATTACATGCGCTGAAATGAAAGCAACTTCCAAAAATGGACACTCGGATTACAGTGATATTATCACTGATCTTGTAAACAATGTAAAGTATGTTTAGATGTAATCTAGAGCTAAGTGTGTTAACCTTTAATCCGAGGGCATCCTGCTACTGACACACTTGTTGAATTATGCAAGAGAACGTGACATTAACAGTAATTAATGATGCAGTCTAGACAGCGCAGGTGAGTGCAGGTAGGGTAGACAGAGCAAGTGTTTGGTGGTTGCAGCCTTGTCCCACATCTTTATCTTAATTTATTCATATATGCTAACACAGTTGGCACGTTTATGCAAATTTGCCATGTGTCATTTTACACAAAAAAATGTAAACACCTGATACTATATCAAAATGCATATACGAGTGCATTCAACAGTAGTAGTTATAATAATTATTTTTAAAACCTTTTAACAATTTTGATGACCGTTGCTAAGGGGATACGTAGTCTCAACACAGGGGATTTCTCTTTTTGGGTCTTCAAACAGATACAGAGGGCAGCATAGGTTAGAAATTGGGGTTATACAATCTATATGCAGGGTCCCCACAACTTCTAGTCAAGGCTATGTAGTCAATACATAGGGGCTGCACAGGTAATACACAGAGTTTACACATACTACTCAAGAAACAGACTCTTACTGCCAAAGCCTCATTAGAGTTAGTGGTGTTGTACAGTGTTATAGGGGGGGTTGGACTAGTGTCTACACTACTCTAATGCATTGTTGGAAGCCCAGAGCACCACTGAGCCAAGTACCAACAAAGTGTTAGTTTGGCAGCGCCACTGAGGGAAAGGGCCAAGGGCATGTAAGGTTTTAAACTCAACCTAAAAGTGTGAGTGCTGTAAGGTGTAAAAGGCATGCCTGGAGTAATACCTAATGGTGCAAGTGGTGTACTGTATGTTACTAGTGGTCTAGTGACAGTTAGTAGAGTACTATTGGTTGACACTGGAAGTGGTTCTACCTTCTTGCTGGCTACATATCTTAATGGGATAGTGCGAGATTTTGGCAAGTAAGCCCTTTTTCTACTTACCAAGAGGCAGACGAACACATGGATACCATTTTATGTCTCTGCATGCAGTTTGAAGGAAGTTCAAGGTTGTTTCGGCGAGCTGTTTCTTACTAGCGTTAGCACAATGACTGGAAGTCTATAGGTACAGCTAGCTTGCGCTAGAGGTTGACACAGGAGTGAAAATTCATTCCTGTCCCGTCTTGTCCTGTCAATTACTTTCCTGTACTATCCTGATCCCGCAACAGTTCTATAACCCCAGAACTTTCCTTTACCTTTCCAATAAAAATCACTCCCGTCCTGTCCTGTGCTCATTTTGCGCGCAGAAATATGTAGGTTATTGTGTTTGTTTAGGAAGTAAGCCGGTTGAAAAGGATTTCAATAATGCAATATGCGACTGTGATATGTGGTTGTCTTACCTATCTTAGTTAAATGCACTGACTGTAAGACTAAGTCGATCTGGATAAAAGAGCGCATTCTAAATGACCTAAATATAGATTGATTAAGCTGGAGGATGAGGACTGAGACCCCAGTCGGATGGTCTGCTCAGCATCCGCCTACAGCTGAGAACTGCGCACATAAACTCAGCAAAAAAATAAATGTCCCATTTTTAGGACCCTGTCTTTCAAAGATAATTCGTAAAATCAAAGTAACTTCACAGATCTTCATTGTAAAGGGTTTAAACACTGTTTCCCATGCTTGTTCAATGAACCATAAACAATTATTGAACATGCACCTGTGGAACGGTCGTTAAGGCACTAACAGCCAAGGTCACAGTTAAGAAAACTTAGGACACTAAAGAGGCCTTTCTACTGACTCTGAACAACACCAAAAGAAAGATGCCCAGGGTCCCTGCCCATCTGCGTGAACATGCCTTAGGCATGCTGCAAGGAAGCATGAGGACTGCAGATGTGGCCAGGGCAATAAATTGGCATGTCTGTACCGTGAGACGCCTACGACAGCGCTACAGGGAGACAGGATGAACAGCTGATTGTCCTTGCAGTGGCAGACCACGTGTAACAACACCTGCACAGGATCGGTACATTCAAACATCACACCTGCGGGACAGGTACAGGATGGCATCAACAACTGCCTGAGTTACACAGGAACGCACAATCCCTCCATCAGTGTTCAGACTGTCCGCAATAGGCTGAAAGAGGCTGGACTGAGGGCTTGTAGGCCTGTTGTAAGGCAGGTCCTCACCAGACATCACCGGCAACAACGTCGCCTATGGGCACAAACCCACCGTTGCTAGACCAGACAGGACTGGCATGAAGTGCTCTTCACTGACAAGTCGCGGTTTTGTCTCACCAGGGGTGATTGTCGGATTCGCGTTTATCGTCGAAGGAATGAGCGTTACACCGAGGCCTGTACTCTGGAGTGGGATCGATTTGGAGGTGGAGGGTCTGTCATGGTCTGGGACGTTGTGACACAGCATCATCGGACTGAGCTTGTTGTCATTGCAGGCAATCTCAATGCTGTGCGTTACAGGGAAGACATCCTCCTCCCTCATGTGATACCCTTCCTGCATGCTAATCCTTACATGACCCTCCAGCATGACAATGTTACTGCTCGTTCTGTGCGTGATTTCCTGCAAGACAGGAATGTCAGTGTTCTGCCATGGCCAGTGAAGAGCCCGGATCTCAATCCCATTGAGCACGTCTGGGACCTGTTGGATCGGAGGGTGAGGGCTAGGGCCATTCCCCCCCCAGAAATGTCCGGGAACTTGCAGGTGCCTTGTTGGAAGAGTGGGGTAACATCTCACAGCAAGAACTGGCAAATCTGGTGCAGTCCATGAGGAGGAGATGCACTGCAGTACTTAATGCAGCTGGTGGCCACACCAGATACTGACTGTTACTTTTGATTTTGACCCCCCCCCCCCCCCCCCCCTTGTTCAGGGACACATTATTCAATTTCTATTAGTCACATGTCTGTGGAACTTGTTCAGTTTATGTCTCAGTTGTTGAATCTTGCTATGTTCATACAAATATTTACACATGTTAAGTTTGCTGAAAATAAACGCAGTTGACAGTGAGAGAACGTTTCTTTTTTGGCTGAGTTCATGAACATTTACAACACATTAACATTTACAACACATTAACATTCAAAACACATTAACATTCAAAACACATTAACATTCACAACACATTAACATTCACAACACATTAACATTCACAACACATTAACATTCACAACACATTAACATTAACAACTCATTAACATTTACACCACATTAACATTCATAACACATTAACATTAACAACACCACATTAACATTTACAACACATTAACATTTACAACACATTAACATTTACACCACATTAACATTTACACCACATTAACATTTACAACACATTAACATTTACAACACATTAACATTCACAACACATTAACATTTACACCACATTAACATTTACACCACATTAACATTTACACCACATTAACATTTACAACACATTAACATTTACAACACATTAACATTCACAACACATTAACATTTACACCACATTATCATTTACACCACATTAACATTTACACCACATTAACATTTACACCACATTAACATTTACAACACATTAACATTTACAACACATTAACATTTACAACACATTAACATTTACAACACATTAACATTCACAACACATTAACATTCACAACACATTAACATTCACAACACACTAACATTTACAACACTAACATTTACAACACTCACTTTAACATTTACTACATGAACATAATTATATATTTTTTAAACTTGAGTCGCAGTACTGCATAAGTATTTCACTCTTCACCTCAGATGGCACGGGTTCAGTTAAATATGCCAACAATTGGGCTTGACTGTAAAGTTGTTGGGAATAGAGCATCAGTTGTCCCGCTCTCCGGTTGGTGGCCTATTTGATTAAACTGCAGCATATTTTACAAGCAGTTGACTCCATCAAATTTAGCTAAAACATCGCTCTTTCTTTGGCTCTAATGTCAATGTTAGTGTTGGGTCCTTGGCTGCAACAAGACGTTGCAATTCCTCTATTAAAGGCTTCATCATTTAGCCTACCGATGTAGGTTAGGCTATAGTGACTGGCACGAACTGGAGATACTGTAAGCATGAGAGTGAGCCGGGGAAGGGGAAACATGACCTTTTTTTCCTTAGCTCCCACCAGCCTCCACTGATTTTTATTGAGCAAAACTATATTAGGCCTAGCCTACACAGTTGTTGTTTTTTTTATGAAATGCTCTACACATGAACAGGTACTGCCTGTTCCTGTGGACTGTTGATCCTGTTCCATCTTGTCCCGAACTTGACTCTAGAACTTGATAGCCAATCCTGCCAGAATCCTGCGGGAGCCCTGGTCCTGTGTTAACCTCTAGCTTGCGCTAACACTAGTTAGCAACTTTCTTCCAACTGCATGCAGAGACATAATAATACTATCCATGAGTTCATTTGACTCCGACTAAGTAGAAAAAGGGCTTGATTACCAAAATCTCACACTATCCCTTTAAGGTCTTAATGAGTCACATTCCTGCATCTACACCTCGGAGCTCTGTAATAAAGTCCGTGATACTGTCCAAATGCTGCAACAGTTCTGGGTGCAAATGGAGTTCACTAAACCACATACTGTATGTCTTCACAGAAAGAGGAAACACTCACCACTTTCTCCTCCTGTTGTCAGCATCCAGGTGCCATATGAGAGAGAAATAAACAGAGATGGAGGGAAATAGGGAAAGAGAGAAAAGGGGAGATGAGGACACATCTAGAAAATTGTTCAAACCTGCTTGAGAGCACACACCTTATGGTGACAGAGGTGTTTTCATCCAGAATGAGGTTATCCACAAACTTCCTCAACAGCAGCACAAGCCTGATTGATTATGAGTTGAGGTGGTGGAGGTGTGGGGGTGTGGGGGGGGGGCCTCAACAGGTAGGTAATCCCTGTTTAAAAGCCCCCCACAACTATCTCCCCTCTCTCACACACAGTGGCCTCTCCACACTGTGCTCATTAGGGCTACCTAATTAGAATGCATGATGTGTGTGTGGTGGGGGGTAATTAAATATCACACTGTGGGTGGCCGGGTGGGCTTCCTGCATGGAGCCCCCACAACTCCACTGTGTCTCTAGCCCCGGCCCGATCCCCGGGGGGAACACAGAGGTCCCCCTGCACCCAGTCCCTGTCGAATTCCAAATTAACCTTTACCAGCCTCTACCTGGGTAGCACACTGCTGCAGCCTACAACCCCCCCCCCCCCCCCCCCCCCAACACACACACACACACTCTACAGCTAATCTGGCCCAGCACCTTTCCTCCACCTGAGCACAAACACTTACACTACACATTGTCAGTGAAAGTGGAGTAAACAGGGGGCATGTGTTTGTGCGTGCACGTGCGTGTGTGTGTGTGTGTGTGTATACATTGCCTTACATTGTTGGAGCGCAGGGACACCCTCCCCCCGCAGCGGGCACAGAACTTGATCTGGCAGTAGGAGCAGAGGTTGCCACAGCCATCAGCGAATTTGGTCTTGTGGCAGATGCCACAGGTGGGCGCGTCGTCCCGATGCTGGCCCGTGGTGGTCTGCCGGCGCGTCTCCTCCCCCACCCGCCGCACCGTCTCCCTGTAGCTGGATAACTGCTGCTGGATACCTCTGAGAGAACAGGAGGGGAGGAAAGGTGCACAGGTAGCTAACGTTACACACTTTAAGACCTTAAAGCATTTGAAGCATTAGTTCTCCCAGCATGCATTGTCTTCACACATCTTTACATAATCGGATGAAAACCTGGTAACTTCATTTTTGCCAAAATGTAATCAAAATCGATTCCGAAGTTTCATAATTATATGTTCGTTAATGGGACAATAAGGCAGTTTTTTTCCATTTCCTGAAAAGTTCCCGGTTTTGGAGAATCCGACCGTGACTATATGATACAGTATGTACATATTGCATGACATATAATAAAGACTTAATACAGATAACAGACGTTTAAAAAGTATATGAATCTGTCAGCGCACTGCACACAGAGCACCCTGTTTGATTTCCTTCTAACATTCTGTCTGTCTCGCAACTGCGCCCACCTGACACTGCTGAACCAGACCAAAGTATGAGACGGTATGCAACACGTTACACTATAGATGCATTTATATGGGATCTTGTAAACCGCCATTGGGAATGCTTATAGTATTGTTAGTAAGACATATTACCACCTATGTGTGTTTTATGAATGCATCTGTATGTCATTTATAAATGCTGTTAATATGAGCTATTTTCAAATGCTTATAGTCAAGGTACATTTGTTGTAACGTGATAATAGGCAGTATACAGATGTAGATAAAGTACATACATAATCAATTATAAACACATTTAGTCAGAAACAAATACAGAGCAGAGAGTAGCTTCCAAAATACTGTAACATTCAAATACTATAGGTCGAGTTAGATGTATTATCTTTACTTACAGACAGGGTGTCAATGGTGTAGCCTCCTCCCCCATAAAACCAGCCTTAAAAACTGCAATTCCCAAGAGGACAGGAGGTCACAAACAACTGACTGCATCAAACATCCAAAAGGCCTTAGGCTAAATATCCACATTCTTCACTCTACTACTGGTGTCACAAAACAAACTATTCCCCTATCATACCTTCAAACACATCCTCCTCCCTGGACTATCCCACCAACAGTGACATCCCTGTATTCCTGTATCTTATCCCTGTAAATACACACACTTCAACACACACTCACTCACACTTACACACACACACACACGCACTCGCACTTACACACACACACACACACACAAACATACAAAACCACTTCCCATCCCATGCCGTCTTCCTCGCAGTGCCTCGCAGTGCCTAATCTCTGGTATCTATTGGCCCTAAAGGTCAGACAGGGGTCACCTGCTGCTTTGTCTCCTCAGGGTTCATATCCTCAGCTCCATGACTCTCACGTAATCACACTGTCACAAGCCCCGTTTCCAATACTTAGGCCCGGTTTGAATAATTTATAAATGCATCCTTCCTTACTCCCCTCTGAGGTAACCCCCGCTTAAACGCAGTTGAATAGGTGAGAGTATGGATTCATAACATTCCTTTCACCAATCAATTACGGGAAGGAGATGAGTGAAGGAAGCTATCTCCAACTATTGGACTCAAGCCGACTCAACTACTCGGGCGAACTCTCTCGCTCAGCTGGGTAAACTTTCAACTTAAATCTCCATTAGCTTGTGCAACACTGTTGAATGTTTTTGAGCGATACATGAAAAACATCTTGAAGAGTGAACAGAGAGGAAGAGAGAGAAGTAGAGCGAGAAATGTGTATTTATGAGGTGATCTGAGAGAGCGCTCATCTTTCAAGATTCAGGAGAGACTGTCTGACAGGTGCTCATTAAGAAAAGCTAGAAAACACAGATGCATAAATGAGATACAAGGTTAAACCAAAGTGAGCCCACGCTTTACTTCTACCAGAACAAACACACACAAATGAACACAAAGACACACATGCACACAACGCAAACAGAGAGACACACACACACTTCCCTTTGCGTCACACCATTCAGAACTTTCTCTCTTTTAAGAAATAAAAAGAATCCCTTTGTGAAATGCAAATTAGTCCAAGTGTGTTTTTAAACAAATCGGGCCAACAATTCAATCTGGGGAAACAACATTAGCATAAAGCATCACATATAATAATTAAGCCATGCAACACTAGAGAGTTTGCTGAGACTCTAGGACTACTGTAGCTACAACAAAGTGTACTGTACAGCACTGTATGCACACCTGTAAACACACACAGCAAATAGGCATACTGAGAATGGAGATTTCAGATGGGCTTACTTGGGGGATATGTTCATGTAGGTGGCAAGATCTATCTCGTTGCCTCGAGAATGAATGAGAGTGAATGGTGTGGCTGTTCATACAGTCCTGTGCAGTGGAGCTCGCTCATTTCCCCAGTCCTCTCCAACGGAGGGGGAGGGAGTCAAAGAAAGCCTTTAGAAGGCATGACATGATGTGACAGACGTGAAAAGCCAGTAGTATCTCAGCCACCGAACAAGGACAAACGTCCCGCGGACACACACACACGCTGTCCCTCATTTCATCAAGCCCTGGCAGGATGGCCCTGGTCCCTATAAACAGTGCTAGTTGTAAATCCTCCAACACACATGTCGTGACGTTGTATTGGTTAATGTGACGACTGTTGCTCATCGAATGATTAAAGGTTTCTAATTGCGTGATTAGATGAATCAAGCAATTATTAACTCATTAACCTGGGGCACCATGGGAAAATTAGTTTTATTGAGTTTCTATTTCCCAAATTAACTCAAAGAATATCAGAATATCGATTTTACAACAGTCACTAATTAATCAGTTTCCTCTACAATCTCATTCTGAACGTCGCATAATCCGGGAATCTGCACGGACCCGGGTCCCACCAATGAGTTCGCACCACACCAATCTTAGTTGATTATTAATTTACTAGAAAGCTAAAATGATGATAAAATATACACATACACAAAACACAGTCTAGGCTATTGATTAGAACTTAGTATAACGGGCCAACACACTATGGCGCGTGTTACCCAAAATGGGGATTTAAAAGAGAGAGAAAAATAGAAAATACATAAGAGAAATATACATTTGGGTGCATTTGTCAGCTATGCTTATCTTAACCCTAGCCTTGCCCCGAAATGCCGCTCTTATGGGTCAGAATATAATGATGTAATTACTTGTGGGAGGTCTCAGATGGGACGCTCCGCGTGGGTCGTTTAGGCTGCTCAATGACGCACTTCTCCGGCGCAACTCTCTGGTTGTCCTCACGATGTCAGTGTCCTTTTGGCTTAGTGGTCTGATTCCTCGCCCTTGCTCTGGAAGGGGTTTTCTGAGGACAGACAGCTCTGTAGCTCAGAGCTCACAGCGTAGGAATGAAACAGTGTAGATACCACGATTCTATGGAGAGTGGAGGCTAGGTGGTCCGGCTTGAATTCACCCGCTTAGACACAGCTACTCATCCGTAGCTTGGGTAGAAAAAAAATATTTCTTTGTCTTCAACCTTGTGTTGCGTTTTGGGTTCGTTGACTTTTTAGACCTTGGCTGCAGCTTGGGTCACTTAGTCTAATATGTTAAAACTCACATGTCTTATACCCTCGGGTCAGAAGTGGGCGTAACCGCCTTTAGGGCAAATCTCTGGGCGAACCAAGTTATGAGACAAGGTCTAGATTTTACTCAAATCCAATTTTAGACAACTAACTTCACATTTCATCTTTACCAAAACATTCTCTTTGATTTGGACATTTTCCACACAACGTACAATGTATAAACATCAAGCATATCCTAGGAAAACTCTTAAAGTTACAATGTTTTCGTAATAACGTCATCTATTAACCTTTAATAACAAAACAAAAATTACGTCAATTTTCATATTCCATATATCTTCATGACCACCATTGTGGCTGACGGAAACCATTGTTCCAAAGTCCCTTTATTGCATGTTTATTGTTTTGAGGCTGGTTCTCAATAGTGAGAGGACAAAGGAATTGTGTCTGTGGCCTAAGATTTACCATGGGCGTGAGGGGGTCATAAAACCCCCACATCTTCAGCCCCCTAGATCTCTCCTCCTTCTGTTGGGGGTGAGAGATAATCTGTAGGGTTGTGGTCTCCTGTCACCTGAAGTGATCAGGACAGTCATGACACACACATGAAAGCATGCACATACAGTACGCACTCCCACGATGTCCCAGAGGATCAATGGGTTTGTGTGATTTATCTCTAACATGTGGGAAACACGTATGATAGGACTGTGCAGCTCAATTATCAATGAACCTACCAGGTACAACTACAAATCCGTAAACACGGGCACTCTCATAGATGTCATCCTAACAAACTCGCCCTCCAAATACACCTCTGCTGTTTTCAATCAAGGTCTCAGAAATCACTGCCTCATTGCCTGCATCCGTAATGGGTCTGCGACCAAACGACCACCCCTCATCACTGTCAAGCGCTTCCTAAAACACTTCTGCGAGCAGGCCTTTCTAATCGACCTGGCCGGGGTATCCTGGAATGACATTGACCTCGTCCCATCAGTAGATGATGCCTGGCTATTCTTTAAAAGTGCCTTCCTCACCATCTAAAATAAGCAAGCCCCATTCAGAAAATGTAGAACTGGGAATAGATATAGTCATTGGTTCACTCCAGACCTGTCTGCCCTTGACCAGCACAAAAACATCCTGTGGCGTTCTGCATTAGCATCAAATAGCCCCCGTGATAGGCAACTTTTCAGGGAATTTAGGAACAAATATACACACGCAGTTAGGAAAGCTAAGGCTAGCTTTTTAAAACAGAAATGTGCATCCTGTAGTACAAACTCAAAAAAGTTCTGGGACACTGTAAAGTCCATGGAGAATAAGAGCACCTTCTCCAAGCTGCCTACTGCTCTGAGGCTAGGAAACACTGTCACCACCGATAAATACACTATAATTGAGAATTTCAACAAGCATTTCTCTACGGCTGGCCATGCTTTCCACCTGGCTACCCCTACCCTGGTCAACTGCCCGGCACCGTCCACAGCAACCCGCCAAAGCCCCCACCATTTCTCCTTCACCCAAATCCAGATAGCTGATGTTCTGAAAGAGCTGCAAAATCTGGACCCCTACAAATCAGCCTGGCTAGACAATCTGGACCCTCTCTTTCAAAAATTGTTGCAACCCCTATTACTAGCCTGTTCAAACTCTTTTGTATCGTCTGAGATTCCCAAAGATTGGAAAGCTGCCGCGGTCATCCCCCTCTTCAAAGGGGGTGACACTCTAGACCCAAACTGCTACAGACCTATATCTATTCTACCCTGTCTTTCTAAGGTCTTCGAAAGCCAAGTTAACAAACAGATTACCGACCATTTCGAATCCCACCGTACCTTGTCCGCTATGCATTCTGGTTTCAGAGCTTGTCATGGGTGCACCTCAGCCACGCTCAAGGTCCTAAACGACATCATAACCGCCATTGATAAGAGACATTACTGTGCAGCCGTATTCATCGACCTGGCCAATGCTTTCAACTCTGTCAATCACCACATTCTTATTGGCAGACTCGACAGCCTTGGTTTCACAAATGACTGCCTCGCCTGGTTTACCAACTACTTCTCTGATAGAGTTCAGTGTGTCAAATCGGAGAGCCTGTTGTCCGGAACTCTGGCAGTCTCTATGGGGGTGCCACAGTGTTCAATACTCTCTTCTCTGTATACATCAATGATGTTGCTCTT
The DNA here is from genome assembly GCF_029448725.1 of Salvelinus fontinalis. Lineage (NCBI taxonomy): Eukaryota > Metazoa > Chordata > Actinopteri > Salmoniformes > Salmonidae > Salvelinus > Salvelinus fontinalis. Next base: position 50,270,838 of record NC_074665.1, read on the forward strand.
GCTGCTGGTGATTCTCTAATAACCCTCTACGCAGACAACACCATTCTGTATACTTCTGGCCCCTCTTTGGACACTGTGTTAACTAACCTACAGATGAGCTTCAATGCCATACAACTCTCCTTCCGTGGCCTTCAACTGCTCTTAAACGCAAGTAAAACTAAATGCATGCTATTCAACTGATCACTGCCCGCACCTGCTCGCCCGTATAGCATCACTACTCTGGACGGTTCTGACTTAGAATACGTGGACAACTACAAATACCTAGGTGTCTGGTTAGACTGTAAACTCTCCTTCCAGACTCACATTAAGCATCTCCAATCCAAACTTAAATCTAGAATTGGCTTCCCATATCGCAACAAAGCATCCTTCACTCATGCTGCCAAACATACCCTTGTAAAACTGACCATCCTACCGATCCTCGACTTCAGTGATGTCATCTATAATATAGCCTCCAACACTCTACTCAACAAACTGGATGCAGTCTATCACAGTGCCATCCGTTTTGTCACCAAAGCCCCATACACTACCCACCATTGCGACCTGTACGCTCTCGTTGGTTGGCCCTCGCTTCATACTCGTCGCCAAACCCACTGGCTACAGGTTATCTACAAGTCTCTGCTAGGTAAAGCCCCGCCTTATCTCAGCTCACTGGTCACCATAGCAGCACCCACTCGTAGCACGTGCTCCAGCAGGTATATCTCACTGGTCACCCCCAATGCCAATTCCTCCTTTGGTCGTCTTTCCTTCCAGTTCTCTGCTGCCAATGACTGGAACGAACTGCAAAAATCTCTGAAGCTGGAAACACTTATCTCCCTCACTAGCTTTAAGCACCAGCTGTCAGAGCAGCTCACAGATTACTGCACCTGTACATAGCCCATCTATAATTTAGCCCAAACAACTACCTCTTCCCCTACTGTATTTCTTTATTTATTTTGCTCCTTTGCACCCCATTATTTATATTTCTACTTTGCACATTCTTCCACTGCAAATCTACCATTCCAGTGTTTTACTTGCTATATTATATTTACCTCGCCACCATGGCCTTTTTTTGCCTTTACCTCCTTTATCTCACCTCATTTGCTCACATTGTATATAGACTTATTTTTCTACTGTATTATTGACTGTATGTTTTGTTTATTCCATGTGTAACTCTGGTGTTGTTGTATGTGTCGAATTGCTATGCTTTATCATGGCCAGGTCGCAGTTGCAAATGAGAACTTGTTCTCAACTAGCCTACCTGGTTAAATAAAGGTTAAATAAAAATTAAAAATAAAAATGACTCAAATCTACCGCCAGTGTCCTGAGTCCAGAAACATCCCATCACACATGTGGAGATGCAGGGGATGGGCGCTACATTCTGAAATTGCATTTTTTTTGTCCACCGTTAGTTTTATCATTGGAATGTGATAGAAAACGAGACAACGGTGTGCTTTAGGACCATGAGGACGCCTCCGAGCGGTCAGGTAGGCTGTTTGGAGTGTTTGGGGTGTTTATCCGAATAATATATATTTTTTAAAGTCATGTCCCCCCCACTTCTAAAACAAAAGTTGTGCCCCTATTTTGATAGCTATAAGCAATATGGTGAACAGTCCTAGTACCAAGCCAATCAAAGGGCAATGTGAAGCTACTGTTTATACCTGTCAAATTCCATCTTATCTACACAAAGTGCCTAGGGGCACGAGGCTAGATGCTGTTTCAGGATTGGGGGGTGAACATCAGTCTAAAACTTCCTTCACACTCGACGGGAGAGTGGGCATAGATGAGCATGTCCTAGCACCATTACAATGGACTTTTGGTAATGGAATCTCATGTTATCAGCTGGGAGAGGTCTCCGATCATGGTTCTCTCTGAGGGGAACTGGGAGCATATTTAGTGCTGAATAAAAAATAGAGCCCTAGCCCCTACTCCCTAGCCCCTCCTTATAACCACTCTAAATAATAATATAGGCATTCATCAGATGCTTTTATTCAATGCAACTTTGAGTTCATATATGACCGGTGGCCACTAAAGTGCTTTCTATCCCACTGTATCGCCAGCCAAGTGCGTCTAGCTGGCTAATTAAGGGTGTGGTTGTGCCAGTTTATTTAAGCAGAGCGCTTCCTTCTGTCGGGAGATTGTTTTATCATTTGGAATGTTGGCATGCCTTTGGAGTATGAGAGCAGTGACAGTGACAGCCCAAATCCAGAGAGTCTTAAATATTCTGAAAGTATTGTGTGACACGCCCAGCGGGTGAGACAGAGGGATAGAAGTGGCTACTGGTCACATATTAAAGTATAGTCTCTTTGGATCAAATCTGATTAATGAATATATTATTATTTAGTGGCTAGAGAGTCGGAGCTTCATTTCGGTTACACATGTGTCCAATATACACTGAATGTTCCATGACATAGACTGACCAAGGGAATCCAGGTGAAAGCTATGGTCTCTTATTGATGTAAATCCACTTCTGTCAGTGTAGATGAAGAGGATGAAAGAGGTTAAAGAACGATTTTTAAGCCTTGAGACAATTGAGACATGGATTGTGTATGTGTGCCATTCATAGGGTGAGTGGCCAAGACAAAATATTTAAGTGCCTTTGTACCGGGTATGGTAGTATGTGCCAGGCAGACCGGATTGAGTGTGTCAAGAACTGCAACGCTGCTGGGGTTTTCACGCTCAACAGTTTCCCGTGTGTATCAAGAATGGTCCACGACCCAAAGGACATCCAGTCAACTTGACAGAACTGTGGGAAGCAATGGAATCAACATTGGCCAGCATTTGTACACTCAGTGTATGTACCCCATTCAGGAATCCAACCCACAACCCTACCAGCCCACTGATCTATGAGACTTACTGATACTCTATATCTGTACTAATAAACTCAGTCCCATGCCTCCTAATCGAGCTTCAGTGACTAAGGGTTCCCTTCCTGACTCACCCTCTCCTCTCAAATCGATATTCAAAAGGCAAGCGGGCATAAATCAAAAAACAATGAGGGAGTGTCAAATAAGAGCGAGAGAAAATCACTTCGCAGCCATTTAGAAATTAAGCTCTCTCTCTCTCTCCCTCTCCCACTCTCTTTCTCCACACAGGGGGAGTCATCCACCTGATTGATTTCTGTAAATTCACAATCCTATAATAGATGAGCTTGAAAAAAAAAACGATTCCTCCTTTTGCTATTTGCAAAATTGGAAAGCAGTAAGGGGTGCCAGCTTTGTGGCTGGCCCCTGTAGATGTAGAATAAAAGACAGAGAGGAGTGTGTGTGTGTGTGTGTGTGTGTGTGTGTGTGTGTGTGTGTGTGTGTGTGTGTGTGTGTGTGTGTGTGTGTGTGTGTGTGTGTGTGTGTGTGTGTGTGTGTGTGTGTGTGTGTGTGTGTGTGTGTGTGTGTGTGCGTGCGCGCGCGCACGCATGCGTTTAGGTGGGGGGTTGAAAATACTGACAACTTCCTTTACATCATAATAACAAAAAAAACACTTTAGTGTTTCTTATTTAGCCCATACTCAGTCGCTCTCCTCTGTTCCTATGCTAGGAGGGTTGGTCTGTGCCCGCTGTGGTGAGGTGCAGTGGTCTGTGCCCTCTCTGGGTGGCACCTCACCACCATATGGCATCAACGGCATACAATATGCCACAGTCTGTCGTTCCGTCTTTCCCTCTCACTCACTCTTTCGTTATTTTCTCTCTCTGGCAGGGTCTGCACTTCCACCCTCCCTCCCTTGCTTCCGCCGGAACTGTCGCCAAGCTGAGTGGCCCGCGTGGTTTCACCTTCCCCCTCTCCCACCATCCATCCCTGTCTTTCAGTCTCTCACTCATCCCGCCTCAACCTCTCTCCCTCCTCCCCTCTCTTAATTCCTCTCCTCTGGTGTGCATATTCCTCAACCAGCTTTTTTCCCTTCCTCCATCTCGCTCTTCTCTCTCTACTCTCTATTTAGCTCAGCGGCTCTCTGACACATTTCTCTCTATGACACACATACTCTTTCCTCTCTTCATCTCTGCCTCCCTATTCCCTCAACCTATGTCCGGTTGGCCTTTTTGGTGATTATGTAGGTTCACCAACCTCAGGACACATGCACTGTATTGATTATTGGCTATGCAACACAAACTCTCCTTGGGTACATGGAGTAACATTCATCTCCACTCTTTAGGAGCATTCACGTGTCTTAGACTGGTCTGGTCTGGAGGGCCTATCCTCATTACTGAGTGGGACTTCAAGAAGCCTACAGCTCGTAGACAATAACATTTCCCAGCAGAGAGAGAGAGCGATGGAGGGAGAGACGAGAGAAAGAGACGAGATAGAGAGAGCGGGGGTTGAGAGAGACAGAGTAAGATTCAGTCCACTTGAGAAGACACTCCACTCTGTCAATAACACACCTCATTACTTACACACTGTCACAAGCTTAAAGAGCACTAAAGTCACACACACATACAGGCGGGCAGGCCGACGCGCACGCACACAGTAATTAGCCAGATACCTGAGGTTGTCTATTTTTACACCACATTTTAGGCTTTATAAAACTGATAAAAGGCAGGCAGTGTGGAGGAGATAAAGAGGAAGAGATAGAGGAAGAGATTGAGCGATGGAAATAGAAGATGGGGAAGACAGATGGAGAGAGCACCAGAGCCAACAGCAGAGCTAAGTGGGTAGTGTGCTCCCCAGACAGAACAGGGCTATTCCATGCTAACGGAATTACGCTTGGACTTTTTCACTTTAAAATGTATGCCAAACCAAAACCATTGATTTCAAAGTTTAACAAACCACACAACTCTATGCACAAGGACTCCTTTGAACAACTTACGAAGAACATTTCACAAAGACACATTTACTGGAAGAACTGTGTGGATGCAAAGTTTGGAAACAGAATTACAGTAAAATCTCCCTCAGTTTTTATGCAACCCCATTTTCAAAAACTCTGTTAATTAAATATCTACTTGAATTAAGATTCAAATATGTCTGCAGAAAGAATGGTGTGTCAGCTATGACACCTTGAGTTTGAAAAAAAAGATTTTTGTTTTTGAACTATGGTAGGTGAAGTGGATTTGACCGGGTAATGGAATTCCGGTAACAGAATGACATCATGGGTACCTGCTCTGTACTTTACAGAAATGCACAATTAGTGATATGAATATCATTCTCTTCCTGGTGATGTTTCCTGAATAGGTACACAAAGGTAGAACAGTTTAACATCCTTCTTTGCATGTGGGTATTATTCTACACACGGGCTATTATTGCAATGAGCTAACATTTGGTTGGTCTGGACCAGACCAAATCTGAAACAATCATAGACAACTAAGTTTCACGAGTTTGGACATCACGGTACAGCACAGTAGAGCAGAGTAGAGTTTAGTACAGCACAGGAAAGCACATTACAGTAGAGTTCAGTACATTATACTGTACTGTACTCTAGTGCGCTCTAATGCAGGGGTTCTCAAAGTGGGGTCCGGGTCCGTGGTACTGCAGGGGGTCCACGTCCAGATCTCAAAACAAAATAAATAAAAATAATTATTCAATGAATTTTAGAACAAGATTAAATGACTTTTGGCCAAGGGATCAGTGGAATAAGTTTAGAGGGTGTAATACAACACAATGTAATATTATGAATCTACAATTTAACCCGTGCAACATGGGCCTGGGAGGCTCACGGATATTGGTATCCACAGTACTCCACCAATTATACATTTTTCAACTCAATACCCTCCTAAAGAATCTCTCTTCCTCATGGCAAAATGTGTAGAATTGCAAGAAATGAGCTTGAAAACTGATTTTTTTTTCTCTCTGGTGCCAAGAGATGGGCCTTTAAAATGTTCCTTTGCAGGGCCCAAAACTTGGTTCGAAGTCATAGTTAAACTCCTTGTATGCATTTCAAAAAACATCTCAATCGAGTTGTGTTCTGATTATGAGGGGATGATGAATTTACTACCACAAAAGGGGTCCCTGGCCCCAAAAACTCCCTAGTCCTTGCCGATGACAAGCATATCCATAACAAGATGCAGCCACCACCATGCTAGAAAATATGAAGAGTGGTACTCAGTGGTGTGTTATGTTGGATTGTCCCCCAAACATAATGCTTTGTTTTCAGGACATAAAGTTAATTTATTTACCACATTTTTAGCACTTTTACATAAGTGTCTTATTGCAAACAGGATGCATGATGTGGAATATGTTCTGTAAAGGCTTTCTTATTTTCACTCTGTCAATTAGGTTAGTATTGTGGAGTAACTACAATGTTGTTGATCCATCCTCAGTTTACTCTTATCACAGCCATTAAACTCTAACTGTTTTAAAATCACCATTGGACTCTTGGGTGAAATCCCTGAGCGGTTTCCTTCCTCTCCGGCAACTGCGTTAGGAAGGATGCCTGTATCTTTGTAGTGACTGGGTGTATTGATACACCATCCTAAGTGTAATTGATAACTTCACCATGCTCAAAGGGATAGTCAATGTTTGCTTTTTTTTACCCATCTACCAATAGGCACTCTTCTTTGCGAGACATTGTGGTTGAATTTGTGTTTGAAATTCACTGCTTGTCTGATGGACTAGATAACTGTATGTGTGGAGTACAGAGATGAGGTAGTTATTCAAAAATCATGTTAAAACCTCTATAGGATTGGTGGGTCCCCCTCGGGACAGTTGAGCTAACGTAGGCTAATGCGATTAGCTTGAGGTTGTAAATAACAAGAACATTTCCCAGGATATAGACATACAGTATCTAATATTGGCAGAAAGCTTAAATTCTTGTTAATCTAACTACACTGTCCAATTTACAGTAGCTAATACAGTGAAAGAATGCCATGTTGTTGTTTGAGGAGAGTGCACAGTTATGAACTTGAAAAGTTATTAATAAACCAATTAGGCACATTTGGGCAGTCTTGACACAACATTTTGAACAGACATGCAATGGTTCATTGGATCAGTCTAAAGCTTTGCACATACACTGCTGCCATCTAGTGGCCAAAATATAAGTTGCGCATGGGCTGGAATAATACATTATGGCCTTTCTCATGCATTTTAAAGATGATGGTACAGAAAAATAAAAAAAAATACATGTTTTTTTCTTTGTATTATCTTTTACCAGATCTAATGTGTTATATTCTCCTACTTGCATTTCACATTTCCACAAACTTCAAAGTGTTTCCTTTCAAATGGTATCAAGAATATGCATATCCTTGCTTCAGTTCCTTAGCTACAGGGTATGTAGATTAGATTAGGGTATGTCATTTTAGGCCAATTTTTTTTTAAAGGGTCCGATCCTTAAGAGGATTTATTAAACACTATTATTACGCACAGACTGAGTCCATGCAATGTATTATGTGACATTTTTACTCCTGAACTTATTTCGGCTTGCCATAACAAAGGGGTTGAATACTTATTGGCTCAAGACATTTCAGCTGTACATTTTTAATTAATTTGTTTGAAATATCTAAAAACATAATGCCATTTTGACATTATGGGGTATTGTGTAGACCAGTGACACAACATCTCAATTTAATTCATTTTAAACTGGAAAAAGTCAAGGTGTGTGAATACTTTCTGAAGGCAAATGTCTTGAGTCTGTACCCCACACATTCAATTATCTGTAAGGTCCCTCAGTTGAGCAGTGAATTTCAAACACAAATTGAACCACAAAGACCAGGGAAGTTTTCCAATAGAAACATTTGTTATTCTTTACTAGAGTCAATGTCCGCACCCTGCAGAAAATAAATTAGCATAATACAAAAATCCCCATAAAAAATCTCTGTTTAAGCTAGAGATATTTGATTTTTTGCAATGCTCAATCCACAGCATCCGCCGATGATTCACTGCTCGTCTGAGGGACTAGATAATTGTATGTGTGGAGTACAGAGATGAGGTAGTTATTCATAAATCATTTAGCTCCGTCGATGACAGAGCTAAGAAAAATTGGTCTTCTCACAAAATCGTCAGTAGCATCCGAATGGTTTGGCCGACAAACGACGACATATGGAAAGATGAGACTGTCACAAACATGATGGTGCCCTCCGTTTTGCTCTATGATCCCCACAACCATCTTGGGACTAGTCTGAAGTTGGTACAGCCGATCTGCTAACTTCTGTCTGTAGCGTCAGAACAGTTTGGGCTACACAATAATACCCCTCTGTTGAAAGGTGAGACTCTCGTGAACACGTACATGTCAATTGTTTCACTCTAGGAAGCCCACAAGCCTCACAAGAATCGTCTGAAAGTCCACCAGTACCAGTTGAAAAAAGTACCCCCCACGGCGTAGTCAGGGCTTAGTCTTTAGATGAACAGTTACAGATAGGAGAAAACGGAGGATGGATGAACAACATGTTCTAATTGACAGAGTGAAAGAAGGAAGCCTGTACAGAAGAAAAAATATTCCAAAACATTCATCCTGTTTGCAACAAGACACTAAAGTAATACGGCAAGAATGTTGGTAAAGCAATTCACTTTTTCACCTAAATACAAAGTGTTATGTTTGGGGAAAATCCAGTTCAACACATTACGGAGTACCACTCTCCATATTTTCAAGCATAGTGGTGCCTGCATCATGTTATGGGTATGATTGTAATCATTAAGGACTGCGGAGGTTTTCATGATAAAACATTTATTGAATGGAGCTAAGCACAGGCAAAATCCGATAGGGAAAAACCTGGATCAGTATGCTTTCCACCAGACACTGGGAGATCAATTCACCTTTCAGCAGGAAAATAAGCCAAAACACAAGGCTAAATCTACACTGGAGTTGCTTACCAAGAAGACAGTGAATGTTCCTGAGTGGCCGAGTTATAGTTTTGACTTAAATCTGCTTTAAAATCTATGGCAAGACCTGGAAATGGTTGTCTAGCAATGATCAAATAATAATGGGCAAATGTTGAACAATCCAGGTGTGGAAAGCTCTTAGAGACAAACCAGAAAGAGTCACAGCTGTAATCACTGCCAAAGGCGATTCTAACATGTATTGACGCAGGGGGGTTGAATACTTATCTAGTCAAGATATAGTGTTTAACTTTAAAAATCTTTTATTAATATTTTTTACAAAGTGATCCCAGTGTAATACAACAAAATGTGGAAAGTGTGAATACTTTCTGAAGGCACTGTACAGTACCGTACTGTACTCTACTTTACTGTACTGTTCTGTACTTTACTGTTCTCTACTTTGCTGTACTGTACTGTGCTATCCAAACTAGGGTTGAATGGCGGGAGCCCGGTTATCGGGATTTACCGCGCAAACCACTCCCTTTTCCCGGGATAAATAACAGCGAGCCACCGGTCAATTATAACAAATTATGTATATGAACATCATGGCGTGAAATGAAACTGTTAAATAATTTGTGATGACGAAATATGCCTTCTCTATGGCCTCTGCATGATGAATCAATGCGCAGGGTGGGGACAGACAGCCCATCTCAGTATGAAGTGCAGTTCACAAAGCATGTAGACCTAGCTATCCTGGTAACTTTTTTTCTTATGACAGCTATGCTACAGTAACATACTGGCCGAATGTGCGTCTAATTTATCCATCTCTATCTGGTGTTCGGAGGTCACCTTGTCTTTTAATTGTAAAGATTCTATATTTTTTTTAATTGCAGCTGCAGAGTTTAAAAATCAGACTATCACTCGAATATCGTTGCTTTAAATCAGTACACGTGCGAGCAATCTCTCGCAGTCTTTCTCTCTCTCCATCAACTCTATTCAAATTGCATCCAAAATAGATAATCCTGTTCTAGATCGATATACAGCCCTTTATATAGATGTCCTAGCCTACCTCTTTCAGGTAATAAAAACAATGCTGTAGTAGCCTTATATTTAGTTAATTAATGATGGGTTATGCATAATAAGCTTCTTACTTATAGCTCTGTCTCTTGCGCAACAGGCATGCTCCTGTGCACCACTGGCCTCTCTCCTTAAAAATGCACTATAACTAATTGGTAGGTGTTACGGCTGTCTAATTCCTCCTCCTCGGGTGAGGAGAAGGAGTAAGGGTCGTACCAAAATGCAGCGTTGAATAAAGACATAATGAATATTTATTAACGACAAGACGAACACGAAAAAACACTTGGAAAATACAAAACAACAAAACGACGTAGACAGACCTGCACTTGAGAACTTACATATACACGAAGAACGCACAAACAGGTACAGACTACACAAACGAACGAAACCACAAAACAGTCCCGTGTGGTAGACACAGAAACAGGAACAATCACCCACAAAAAAACAGTGAGAACAGCCTACCTTAATATGGTTCTCAATCAGAGGAAACGTCAAACACCTGCCTCTAATTGAGAACCATATCAGCCAACACATTTAACCCAACATAGGAACACATAACATAGAATGCCCACCCCAACTCACGCCCTGACCAACTAAACACATACAAAAACAAGGAAAACAGGTCAGGAACGTGACAGTAGGTCTTCCTTTACTTGTTACTTCTGCGAACTTTCATTATCCTTCCACCTCATCTTAAAGATACGTGGGCACAAGGCAATGTTTCTTAAACTTACAGAAGGCAAATCCTTTCTCCAAAACTAAATATAAGTGATGATATTACTTGGCAGGGGTCTTTACTTCAACATTATTGTGTTATTTTTGCCTACATTATTTCCGCCTAAAATGACATACCTAAATCTAACTGCCTGTAGCTCAGGCCCTGAAGCAATGATATGCATATTATTGGTACCATTTGAAAGGAAACACTTTGAAGTTTGTGGAAATGTGAAAGGAATGTAGAAGAGTATAACACAATCAATCTGATAAAAGGTAATACGAAGAAAAAAACAAGCGTTATTTTATATTTTTTTTGTACCATCATCTTTGAAATGCAAGAGAAAGGCCAGCATGTATTATTCCAGCCCATGCACAATTTAGATTTTGGTCACTAGATGGCAGCAGTGTGTGTGTGCAAAGTTTCGGACTGATCCAATGAACCATTGCATTTCTGTTCAAAATCTTGTATCAAGACTGCCCAAATTGCCTAATTGGTTTATTATTAACATTTCATGTTCAAAATTGTGCACTCTCCTCTAACAATAGCATGGTATTCTTTCACTGTAATAGCTACTATAAATTTGACAGTGCAGTTAGAGTAACAAGAATTTAAGCTTTCTGCCAATATCAGACATGTCTATGTCCTGGGAGATTTTCTTGTAACTTACAACCTCATGCTAATCACATTAGCCTATGTTTGCTCAACTGTCCTGAGGATGGGACAACGATCCCTGAAGAAGTTTTAAGACTTTTTCTGGTAGATATTGTCTCAGACCCCTCTTTCATTTGTTTGATCAGAAATTGAAAGATTTACACTACATTTTAGCGTTACAGATTTTCAGGAAGGAAAATGGTTGAAAAATGTATATCTGCCTTAATTTAGAAAATATATAGACACTTAGATCATTTGACACCCAATTTAACATGCTTCTATGAACTTCACATGTTGTTGCTCATGGGTCCTTTTACATGGAAAGGCCCAGCTTCATATGGCTTGGCACAGTTGTACAGAGCTCTCCCTTCGGCATGGTGGGAGTGCACCGTCTACAATCACACATACCATCACACACAAACACAATTCTGTATGAAGCTACATCTTCAGTAGGGTGGGCAACGCCTACACACACATGCGCGTACATGCACATGTACATACACGTACACGTACACACACACACACACACACGTACACGCACACACACACACACACGCACACACACACACACACACACAAACTCACAACGAGCTGAACCACACAAGGAACAATATCCTGTAACTGCAGAGAAATACAGGACATAAGTCATGCTAGTTTGTGTTGAGTTAGCTGTGTACTAACTGTGCTTCTCTTGTGTGTGTACAGTATCCATGCTTTCTCCTGCGAAGATACACAGAAGTAAGCAGTCAGGAACTCCATGCATATTCTACACATGTGATTAAAAGCAGTCTCTAGACACTGGAGCCATGGTAATGGCCCAGAAACACTGCAGTACACTCCTGAGCTTTGGGATTGGCCAGTAGTCACTTCCTGTGCTCTGTGATTGGCTAGTATCCTCCCAGCAGTATCTCTGCTCCAAAGGGTATAACAGTGAAAGAAGCTGGGCCTTACTTACAGTACCAATCAAAAGTTTGGACACACTTACTCATAAAAGGGTTTTCTTTATTTTTACTATTTTCTACATTGTAGAATAATAGTGAAGACATCAAAACTATGAAATAACACACATGGAATCACATAGTAAACAAAACAGTTTTTAGATTTTAGATTCCTCAAAGAAGCCAATCTTTGCCTTGATGACAGCTTTGCACACTCTTGCTATTCTCTCAACCAGCTTCATGACGAATGCTTTACCAATGGTCGTGAAGGGGTTACCACATATGCTGAGCACTTGTTGGTTGCTTTTCCTTCACTCTGCAGTCCAACTTATTCCAAACCATCTCAATTGGGTTGAGGTCGGGTGATTGTGGAGGCTTGGTCATCTGTTGCAGATAGCCCATACACAGCCTGGAGGTGTGTTGGGTCATTGTCCTGTTGAAAAACAAATGATAGTCCCACCAAGCGCAAACCAGATGGGATGGAGTATCGCTGCAGAACGTGGTAGCGATGCTGGTCAAGTGTGCCTAGAATTCTAAATAAATTACAGACAGTGTCACCAGCAAAGCACCCCACACCCTCCTCCTCCATGCTTCACAGTGGGAACCACACATGCAGAGATCATCCATTCATCTACTCTGCGTCTCACAAAGACATGGCGGTTGTTGGAACCAAAAATGTCACATTTGGACACATCAGACCAAAGGACAGATTTCCACTGGTCTAATATCCACTCCTCGTGTTTCTTGGCCCAATCAAGTCTCTTCTTCTTATTGTGTCCTTTAGTAGTGGTTACTACATGATTCCATATGTGTTATTTCATAGTTTTGATGTTTTCACTATTTTTCTACAATGTAGAAAATTGTAAAAAATTAAGAATAAACCCTCGAATGAGTAGGTGTGTCCAAACGTTTGACTGTTACTGTATGTGCATCAATACAGAATGTTACAAACATACATCCCTGTCATATAGAGAGAAGAGTAATGTAAGCTTTACATGGTAAATATAAAGTTACAGAAACTGTGACTTATGCTAGCTAATGTTTGACTTGAGTTTTAGCAAGAATGCTACCTGGCGTTAGGTGATGCTAATGCTAAGAGGTTATCTTACATAGCCTGTGTTGCTCAGTGGGCAGGAGCAGGGCCGTAACCAGGGTCTGAGTTTTAGTGAAGCCCGGATGGATGGACTGCATTTCTATACAATTTAATCAGTCTAAAATACTTTTTGGAGAACAGCAATAACAATCAAAAATGACCCTAACCATTATCACATTGGTTGCTGTAATTTCATTTACCTCAGTCAATCTACAAACACATAACCTATAAGCTATACAATTAGCCACTACACATTAACTCTAACTTAGTACAGGGATAAAAAAATTATAATTTCATACGTACAAAGGGATCATTTAGCAGAAAAGTATTTTATTACCAAAAAGTAAACAAATCAGTTTGCTTTACATAATATTTTTTTTGTTATTGCAATTTTACAGCTAATTTCCTGCAATTTGACACATTTTGCTGACATATGCTATGTTAATTTGATATACAGTGCTTTTCAAAAGTACTCATCCCCCTTGGCGTTTTTCATATTTTGTTGCATTACAACCTGTAATTTAATTAGATTTTTATTTGGATTTCATGTAATGGACATACACAAAATAGTCCAAATTGGTGAAGTGAAATGAAAAAAATTACTTGTTTCAAAAACAACAACATCAAAAAAATCGGAAAAGTGGTGCGTGCATATGTATTGACTCCCTTTGCTATGAAGCCCCTAAATAAGGTCTGCTTCAACCAGAAGTCACATAATTAGTTAAATAAAGTCCACATGTGTGCAATCTAAGTGTTACATGATCTGTCACATGATCTCAGTATATATATACACCTGTTCTGAAAGGCCCCAGAGTCTGCAACACCACTAAGCAAGGGGCACCACAAAGCAAGCGGCACCATGAAGACCAAGGAGCTCTCCAAAAAGGTTAGGGACAAAGTTGTTGATTATAAAAAAATATCTGACACTTTGAACATCCCACGAGCACCATTAAATCCATTATTAAAAAATGGAAAGAATATGGCACCACAACAAACCTGCCAAGAGAGGGCCGCCCACCAAAACTCACGGACCAGGCAAGGAGGGCATTAATCAGAGAGGCAACAAAGAGACCAAAGATAACCCTGAAGGAGCTGCAAAGCTCCACAGTGGAGATTGAAGTATCTGTCCATAGGACCACTTTAATTAAGCCGTACACTCCACAAAGCTGGGCTTTACGGAAGAGCGGCCAGAAAAAAGCCGTTGCTTAAAGAAAACAATAAGCAAACACGTTTGGTGTTCACCAAAAGGCAGGTGGGAGACTCCCCAAACATAATAGAAGAAGGTACTCTGGTCAGATGAGACTAAAATTGAGCTTTTTGGCCATTAAGGAAAACGATATGTCTTGCGTAAACTCAACACCTTTCATCACCCCGAGAATAACATCCCCACAGTGAAGCATGGTGGTGCCAGCATCATGCTGTGGGGATGTTATTCATCGGCAGGGACTGGGAAACTGGTCAGAATTAAAGGAATGATAGATGTCGCTAAATACAGGGAAATTCTTGAGGGAAACCTGTTTCAGTCTTCTAGAGATCTGAGACTGGGACGGAGGTTCACCTGCCAGCACAACAATGAACCTAAGGATACTGCTAAAGCAACACTTGAGTGGTTTAAGGGGAAACATTTAAATGTCTTGGAATGGCCTAGTCAAAGCCCAGACCTCAATCCAAAGATTGCTGTACACCAGCGGAACTCACCCAACTTGAAGGAGCTGGAGCAGTTTTGCCTTGAAGAATGTGCAAAAATCACAGTGGCTAGATGTGCCAGGCTTATAGAGACATACACAAGAGACTTGCAGCTGTAATTGACTTTGGGGGGGGGGGGGGGGGGGGGGGGGTGAATAGTTATGCACGCTCAAGTTCTGTTTTTTAGTCTTATTTCTTGTTTGTTTCACCCCCAAAAAAATATTTTGCATCTTCAAAGTGGTAGGCTTGTTGTGTAAATCAAATGATACAAACCCCATAAAATCCATTTTAATTCCAGGTTGTAAGGCAACAAAATAGGAAAAATGCCAAGGGGGTGAATACTTTCGCAAGCCACTGTATGAGTGAGAGTGAAAAACAAAGTGAATGGAGGCTCCCTGGAGGTCAGGGCCCCTGGACATGTGCCCTGCGTGCCGGGTCGGTAATTCAGCCATGATTACTACAAGTTTAGATAGCTGGCTAGACTAACTAGACTAATTTACCAATCTAAAAAGTGTTAACTGACATGTCAGTGAGTGAAATATAACAAGAGGAAACATGCTGATGCAAAACTAAGTATCAAAATTGCACCTTGTGTATTCTACTATTCCTACTCTCAACAGTAAGTTGAGACCCGACAGAGTTCCTAAATTATTATATATTTTTTCACATTCTCAATAATTCCATGGCTGTCGAGGGCTCGTCTTTAACGTACAGAGAGTTATGAAAGCTTTTCTCTCTATTGGTTTATCTTTCTCTCTATCAACAGGAATAGTAGGTCTATCATTAATACATTCTGAAGTCACTTCACTTGCCCTTTACAAAAATCTGCTTTGCATTTCTTGAGCTCCCCAAATTCATATGACAGATCAACATCTGTGCTCATCTCGGATCATATATAGAAAAACAGATAGTGCATGTACAAAACAGCCCGCATGTCAAGTGATACCAAATTCCTTATAGTTCACTGCTTTTCATCAAAGTAAAGTGCTTATCATTATCTGTATCCCGTTCTGACGGCTTGCTGACATTCCGTATGTGTCAGAATACTTTCTTGCACAAAACACACAAGTGAACGCAGAAAAACACTCATATGGACAACCACATACACACACACCCTAAATGTGCACGACTGTGCAGTCATAATTACTTACAGTACGTACACACATAACATGTGTTCAATGTGCTACCGAGACAATCTCTATTCCAGACATAAGCGTAAAGTAGTGACCACACCTCCCACTACCAAAAACACAGAAACATACTGACAAACACACCCATTCTCAACTGCATCCTCAAACTTGCCTCAGTCAAAGGGAACTTAGATGCTGGACTTATAGTTGGCATACCGGTACTTCGTTATGACATACTTATCGCTCTGGGTGGACACTGGCTGTTTTTCTCATCAGAGCCAGAGTGATAGGAAGTTGCTGGGCTCAGATTACCCAACCGCAAATTCTAACTTTCTAACCTCTAGGAGGATACAGAATATCTGACCCTGGACCAGCTGTTAGGGGCATCAGGCTTAACCACATATCCACAGCACAAACCCATGTCAAAGACTAAATGATGTCTCAATAGTACTTAAGAGTTAATTGACAAGTGATGTCCATCTTCTCACTGGGTTGTGGAATGTTGTCCATTAGCTTGGGGAGCTAACACAAGTCTTCAGGTCTCAGGGAAGGTTACGCATTACGCGCACACCAAACCACATCCGTTACACTTCACCCCCCTTTGACCACAATGTCCTCAGAGACCCGTCCCGGGTTTAGGAAGCAATGTGACCGACTGGGCTCAAACCCAGGCCTTCTGACCACCCCAAGACTGTGTTACAATAACCAGCTGACCATTAAAAATAAATAGTCAGCAAAATATGGTTGTATAGTGGTTTTTACCTGACATCATTTTGCTGAGGAGGCTTCTTTTGGCCTACCAAGTTCACAGTTCTTGCTTGGATGGGCTTCTCCTCCCTGGAACACACAAAAGGGACAATGTGGTTGGAATGTTGTCAGAAAACGTTGTCAAATGTTATACATTGGTGTAGTTTGAGGGTTCTTTAGAAGGTGGATGCATGACTCTATTTAGACATTGGTCAGATTGCTCTGCTCAGACGTTGCCGAGACCTGCTAGATCTTACAATGTCTGAATAGGTATTTTACATATCAGCTAACCACATCATTTGTTATGGCAATCTGGTGCCCAAATGCACAGTCGATGACATGGCACCCAACCATTGGTTGATACATGCAACGTCTGAGCACGGGAACGCTAATTAAACATTGGATGGATGAAATTACCACATTCACAGGGTCGTCATTAGTTACCACAGCCACAAAGTCATAAACCCCACCTATTTGTACAATTTATCTTATTAAGATGTGATTTTAAACTTAACCCTAAACCTTAATCACACTGCTAACCTTATGCCTAACCTTAACCTTAAATTAAGACCAAAAAGCAAATTTTTGTTTTTATGAATTGTTATGATATAGCCAACTTTTACTTTGTGACTGTGCTATCTAGTGAAAACCCATTCACAGTCATAAATCAAATCCACTACTTACTGTTCTCCATCAACAATTAACCAACACCTGACCAATCAGAATAGAGAAACTAAGTTGCTATGTAGAACATCAATTACAATAACAAAGAACTGATTCATAATATTTTAGAACTACACAACAATGACTTAAAAAATCATATTTCTGATCAAATAATTATACACTGGAATGTTTTCCCTTTTACCTCAAAATATCTACTGTTTTCTTTTTTCCCCTCAGTAATCTGACACATCAATGGGTTGGTCCTCTGATTATCTTGATCACAGATAAAACCCTATGAGAACCCCACAACATGGAGGCGTTCTGTCTAAAACTGAAAGGGGTGACAGATCTGTAATAACACATTGTGTATGAGCTGTCATTAGATGGGTGCTATGAAAAAAAATTGGGTTCGATGGCAACTGTGTCTGACGGTCCAGTATTTCAGCTGTTCAAACCTCCATTCTTCAATTACACTGATTGGGTGAAAAAGTTGATGTATAAGCCAAACCTAATTATTAGGAAACAGTACCAGGGGAGCACACTGCATTCTTACAACCATTAGATCATTTTTTTCTGACTGTGACCTATGCATGAAAATATCTGCACATACAGTACACACACACCCACACATATGCAAGGGCAGATAGTATGAATACAAAGCAGTGTGTAAATATTGATATGGCGGATTGGATTAAATCCCAGCCTCTCTCTCTCTGTGTGTGTGTGTGTGTGTGTGTGTGTGTGTGTGTGTGTGTGTGTGTGTGTGTGTGTGTGTGTGTGTGTGTGTGTGTGTGTGTGTGTGTGTGTGTGTGTGTGTGTGTGTGTGTGTGTGTGTGTGTGTGTGTGTGTGAGAGATGAGTACCAGTTTGGACACACCTACTCATTCAAGGGTTTTTCTTTAGTTTTACTATTTTCTACATTGCAGAATAATAGTGAAGACATCAAAACTAGGAAATAACACATATAGAATCATGTAGTAACCAAAAAAGTGTTTTAAACTAATCAAAATATATTTTATATTTGAGTTTTTCAAAGTAGCCACCCTTTGCCTTGATGACAGCTTTGCACACGCTTGGCATTCTCTCAACCAGCTTCATGAGGTAGTCACCTGGAATGCATTTTAATTAACAGGTGTGCCTTGTTAAAAGTTAATTTGTGAAATGTCTTTCCTTCTTAATGTGTTTGAGCCAATCAGATGTGTTGTGACAAGGTAGAGGTGGTATACAGCAGATAGCCCTATTTGGTAAAATACCAAGTCCATATTATGGCAGGAACAGCTCAAATAAGTAAAGAGAAACGACAGTCCATCACTACTTGAAGACATGAAGGTAAGTCAATACTGAACATTCCAAGAACCATCAAGCGCTATGATGAAACTGGCTCTCATGAGGACCACCACAGGAAACGAAGACCCAGAGTTACCTCTGCTGCAGAGGATAAGTTCATTAGAGTTAACTGCACCTCAGATTGCAGCCTAAAGAAATGCTTCATAGAGTTCAAGTATCAGACACGTCAACATCAACTGTTCAGGAGAGAATGCATGAATCAGGCCTTTGTGGTGAAATTGCTGCAAAGAAACCACTACTAAAGGGCACAAAAGAAGAAGAGACTTGCTTGGGCCAAGAAACACGATGAGTGGATATTAGACCGGTGGAGATCTGTCCTTTGGTCTGATGAGTCCAAATCTAAGATTTCTGCTTCTAACCCCCATGTCTTTGTGAGACGCAGAGTAGGTGAACGGCTGATCTCCGCATGTGTGGTTCCCACCGTGAAGCATGGAGGAGGAGGTGTGATGGTGTGGGGTGCTTTGCTGGTTACACTGTCAGTGATTTATTTAGAATTCAAGGCATACTTAACCAGCATGCCTACCACAGTATTCTGTAGTGATACGCCATCCCATCTGGTTTGCGCTTAGTGGGACTATCATTTGTTTTTCAACAGGACAATGACCCAAATCACACCTCTAGGCTGTGTAAGGGCTATCTGACTAAGGAGAGTGGTGGAGCGCTGTATCAGATGACCTAGCCTCCACAATCACCTGACCTCAACCCAAATGAGATGTTTGGGGTGAGATGGACCGCAGAGTGAAGGAAAAACAGCCAACAGGTGCTCAACATATGTGGGGACTCCTTCAAGACTGTTGGCATTCCAGCTGAAACTGGTTGAGCGAATGCCAAGAGTGTGCAAAGCTGTCATCAAGGCAAATGGTGGCTACTTAGAAGAATCTCAAATGTAAAATATATTTTGATTTGTTTAACACATTTTTGGTTACTACATGGTTCCATATGTGTTATATCATCGTTTTGATGTCTTCACTATTGTACTACAATGTAGAAAATAGTAAAAAATTAAGAAAAACCCTTGAATGAGTAGGTTTGTCCAAACTTTTGACTGGAACTGTATATGGGGTGTCATAGTCCTGTGTCTATGTTTCATCAGTGCTTCTCACATTAGTGAGTTTATCGAATAGCTTTACAGCATAGAATGCGCAGATTAGATGACATATCAGTTCAGCCCGCGTCTACTGTAATCTGATGTTGTGATTAGAGTGAATGATGCTATCAGATATAGGTGAGTTCTGTGAGTGGAAGATTTAAAAGGCTATTTTCCTCACTAGAGTAAGGGCACACAGGCTACTGTAGCATATGTTGCAATTAAGATCCCAGAGCAAACCGCATGAGCATGCGAAGCAAGCATGCGCGCACACACACACATGCTACAGTTTTGCAGGGCTAATGCATAGCCTAAAATAAAAATTATGCATGACCACTTATGCATTGGACACTTCCTTCTTTAGATGCAATGAATCGATCTGCAGTTTCAGTACAGGGCCATCACTCTGCACAAGGAGCCTAAAATAGAACACAGACGTGAATAGCAGAGGAGTTCTCATAGGAGCCCGGTTATTCGTTCTTATAAGAATATGCGATAGCAGTGACTTGTTTAACGTCATATCACCTCGCTGCAGTTTGACAGGCAATTAGTGGAGTAACATGCTACTCAGATAAGGTTACATCTAACTCACGATGACAAACCGTCGATGTTTTGTCGTGACAAATACAATATACGTGCTCCTTCCACACCGTCTCAAATTCTGTGTGTGAAAATACTAAAATAGCACAGGTTGACTGCTGATCTTCGACCATTCATCAACTATAATAAAACAGCACATAGGGCATGGACTAGGCTACATGCATTTACGCTAGCCTTTCTGTAGAGATGGGCTGTTGTAGCCTGATGCGAGAGTGCTGGCGCTGGCCTACATTGGGCTGTTATACTCAACCCACCGCATCGCCAAAGCAGCGACCGAACACGCAAACAGCTGTTGAGATACGGGACGGAAAAACTCCGCTAGAGCAGATATACACTGATTTTACAAGCAGAAATTAAGAGAATATCGGTCGAATCGCGTTGTGTAATCGCAGCCTGAAGTTAGCCTATAGCCTGCGGACGCAGTGCTCAAGATACTGGGCTATAGGCTTTAGGCTATATATAACCTATATAGCCAGCAATTTGTTCGGATATCACAGAACACATGATTGTATTACCGGGAAATGGGTGAGGTTGAGAAGAAATTAGTTAGGGCATCAGAAGACACTGGAGTGTGACGCTGCTGCGTGTCTCAGGGACGACACACCCCTCTATCTCCCCCTTCTCTCTCTCTCCCTCCCTCTCTCCCCCTGTTCGTCTCTTACACCTGTGACAGCGTTGACCCAACACATGCTTACTCAGAAACCTCTTCCTCTCTCTCTCTCTTTCACACACACAGCGTGTTCGGGTATCTTGCTAGGTCATCCTTGACTCTGTGTAGACTAAATGATAGGCTGTAGATGGATGAGAGTGAAGGCGAAAATAGGCTACACTATATTTGCCGTAGGAGGAGCTGGGGCTATACATGCTCACACACACACACACACACACACACACACACACACACACACACACACACACACACACACACACACACACACACACACACACACACACACACACACGTCGATAGCATTTTCGGTTAAAGTTAGGCGGGCAGATATTTGTATAGGTTTGGTATACTATTGGTAGCCTAGCGGCCGATGAGCAGCAGTATGAGTACCATCTCTGCACTATATCTCCCCAACATCTCCAGAGCAGAAATAGCCCCAGTGTCTCTCTTACTTTAACATGGCCTCTTCCTTCTCCTCCTCCTCCTTCTGTCGAGCTAACACGGCCATGATTATCGTCCTCTCTTCCTCAGTCAGATGGCTCAGGTCCGGCTCAGGCATGGAATCCGGCGCAACGGGTGGGCGCGGGCCGCCCCGAGGGCCCACCGAGGCGGACATCTTCTCCCCCCTTCCTCGGCGGCTCGGATTACGGACAGAAATCCCGCTGGTGGAGCCCACGTATCACGACATGGCCCACGGACGAAGCAACGGCTCGGGCAAGTGATGCAAGGCTCCCATGGTGGCGGGCACCCACGGCTGTAGTGCTTCTTCGGTTCCTAGTCGCCTTTCCTCTGCCTCTCTCTCGCTCTTTTCTCTTCTCCCCCCCACCCCCCGCCCGCCCGCCTCTCCCCTCCACTTCCAGTTACCGGGAACCCATCTCTGGTGGAGAATGATACTCGGTCACCTGGGAAGGCTTAGCTTTCTTCACAGCGGAGAGATGTTACTCTGCCGCTGCCCAGGTTGATCCGCTGGCTGGTTGCCTTGTTTTCTAACGCTGCCGCGCTCTGCTGCTGATGCTGCCGCTGTCAGGGAGATGTAGAACAGTCAATGGGACCGCAGCCCCTGAAACAAGCACACCTTCTCACGCCGGGAGCGCGCATTGTCATTTGAGAATGGGGGTTCACCGTACAAGGCGCTTGCACAATTTTCTCTCTCATTTCACCAATCATAGTGTGCTAGTGACGCGCTTCCCATCCTCCCGTCCTCGTGTGCGTGTGTGTCAGTAGTGTTGTTGTATCTTGTTAGGGCCCCAGCTTAAAATACTCGCAACACAAATTTAGCATTGGTTGTCTACCCTACACTAAAAATGTGTATGAGCCTATTTCAGGACCATGGACAGGCAGTGGGCGGCCGGCGGCGAGACTCAAAACGAGACCAAAAGCTGCCCCGTCCTTTTTCATAAAACATTATTCCCTCTATCATAATGCGAATTTTATTTGTATTTTAGTTTACAAATCAATGTAGCCTACATATCATACTATTGAATTGCGCCCACAAAGAGTCGTAGTCTGTTGGCTGCCTGTTTGAGGTGCTCACATCAGAAGTCTTTCACTTTCAGTTTAGCTCGACGCTGATGTTTCATAGCTAGGCTACAGCATTACTAGTGCTAGAGTTTAATGGAATTACTTTTGTGCCTTTAATATCAAGAAACCCGTTTGAATTCGAGAACAACATTCTTATTTTTGTAAACAAAGATAATAATGATATTGACAGCAAAACAATAACCCAAAAGTATTGACAACAAAATAAATCATATTGCATGGAATTCATTTTGAATGGCAAGAGCAAATTAATGTTAAATTAATGAGATTTTTTTTTTTATTCACTAACCAGGTTTCCATCCAAAAGTAGGCGGATAAAAAAATGTCACAGCAGGCCAGATAGATACAGAAAATGTGTCACAAATGTCAACAAAACAAAATATGCTAGACAAGGTGGGATCTTTTCAACCCAATCTCCAATTAAAATGCAAACCCGTGGCATAACTGCAGTAACATAATTATGCAATGGATTGAAATGTTTTATTTAATTTAATTTTTAGTTCACCTTTATTTACCCAGGTAGGCTAGTTGAAAACAAGTTCTCATTTACAACTGCGACCTGGCCAAGATAAAGCAGAGCAGTGCGACACAAACAACAACACAGAGTTACACATGGAATAAACAAACATACAGTCAATAATACAAAAAAAGTATATAATCAGTGTGTGCAAATGAGGTAGGATAAGGGAGGTAAGGCAATAAATAGGCCATTGTGGTGAAATAATTACAGTTTAGCAATTAAACACTGGAGTGATAGAAGTGCAGAAGATTAATGTGCAAGTAGAGATACTGTGGTGCAAAGGAGCAAAACATTTAAATAACAGTATGGGGATGAGGTAGTTGGATGGGCTATTTACAGATGGGCTATGTACAGGTGCAGTGACCTGTGAGTTGCTCTGATAGCTTGTGCTTAAAGCTAGTGAGGGAGATATGAGTCTCCAGCTTCTGTGATTTTTGAAATTCATTCCAGTCATTGGCATCAGAGAACTGGAAGGAAAGGCGGCCAAAGGAAGAATTGGCTTTGGGGGTGACCAGTGAAATATACCCACCGTGCTACGGGTGGGTGCTGCTATGGTGACCAGTGAGCTAAGATAAGGCGGGGCTATACCTAGCAAAGACTTATAGATGACCTGGAGCCAGTGGGTTTAGCGATGAATATGAAGCGAGGGCCAGCCAATGAGAGCATACAGGTCGCAGTGGTGGGTAGAATATGGGGCTTTGGTGACCAAACGATGGCACTGTGATAGACTGCATCCAATTTGCTGAGTAGAGTGTTGGAGGCTATTTTGTAAATGACATTGCCAAAGTCAAGGATCGGCAAAACAGTCAGCTTTACGAGGGTATGTTTGGCAGCATGAGTGAAGGATGCTTTGTTGCGAAAAAGGAAGCCAATTCTAGATTTCATTTTAGATTGGAGATGCTTAATGTGCGTCTGGAAGGAGAGTTTACAGTCTAACCAGACACCTAGATATTTGTAGTTGTCCACATATTCTAAGTCAGAACCGTCCAGAGTAGTGATGTTAGACAGGCGGGCAGGTGTGGGCAGCAATCGGTTGAAGAGCATGTGTAGCAGTGTGATGTTGTTCCCCTAGATTATGCACCAAGTTGCACACAAGGACCAATTCAAATAGGCCAGGTCAAGAGGGGATATTAATAATTTGATAATAATAATAATACTTCAGTGTATTTTTTAAATTTAATTACAGCTGCATAGCTAATGTTTTTATTTGGTGTACAAACACTTTTTCATATCAATATTGTACATACATGTGATTGTAAAAGTTTTGTATATTTTGGTTTGGCCCATCGCGGGTTATCTGTATTTCCATACTCCCTTATTGTTCTCTTTTGCCTGACCTTCGGCATAGCAAGATGCCTGAGAGCTGTGACTGCGCCAAGGGTTAACATAATGTGTGTTGTCTCTTCGTGTGCAGGGCAAATAAAAAGATTTCAACTAGCTGTGGCAGCGTCCTAATTTAGTTTTACTTGCTTTTAAGAGCAGTTGGAGGCCACGGAAGGAGAGTTGTATGGCATTGAAGCTCATCTGGAGGTTAGTTAACACAGTGTCCAAAGAAGGGCTAGAAGTTTACAGAATTGGGTCATGTGTTGTCATATTTTAGCTGTCACAGAATTATGCCATGGCCTGATGTTTTAATTATGCCATGTGGGCCATCTCTTAACTGTCAATCAAACTCTGCAAAAGTTTAAACAAAACTCAAGTAAACTTTGAGTCACGACGATACAGTATGTTGTGTGGTCCTCCATGGAAACCCATGGAAACCCATGGAGGACCACATGAATAGTTATTGTGCTGACGTTGCCAACAGAGGCAGTTTGGAACTCGGTAGTGAGTGTCGCAACCGAGGACAGACAATTTTTAGGCGGTACGCGCTTCAGCACTCGGCGGTCCCAATGTGTGGCCTGCCACTTCGTGACCGAGCCATTGTTGCTCCTAGACGTTTCCACTTCACAACAGAAGCACTTACAGTTGACCAGGGCAGCCCTTGCAGGGTAGACATTTGACGAACTGACTTGTTGGAAAGTTGGCATCCTGTGACGGTGCCAAGTTGAAAGTGACTGAGCTCTTCAGTAAGGCCATTCTACTGCCAATGTTTGTCTGTGGAGATTGAATGGCTGTGTGCTCGATTATATGCATTTGTCAGCAACAGATGTGGCAGAAATAGGCAAGTCCACTAACTTGAAAGGATGCCCACATACTTTTGTATATATAGTATAGGTCAGTTGCTTGAGCTGATCCTGAAGATAAAGAAGAAGACCTTGTCTCTGAACCTGGTCGTGACTCTGCCTCTGACCTAATCTTGATCCAAGCTGGTCCTGCCTCTGGTCAAGCTGGCCCTGTCTCTGGTCAAGCTGTCCTTGCCTCGACTAGTCAGGCTGACCTCATCTTGATCCAAGCTGTCCCTGCCTCTGACCCTGGAATTGACAATGTACTACTGTTACCACCTGAAATATGGTTCTCTTTCCTGAAGATAACCCTTGACCTGGACATGTGCATGCTACAACATTGAACAGAGTTTCACAGCATTTCAGAGACCTTTCTAGACCACATTTTCCATATATACTTAAACACTACCGTTCAAAAGTTTGGGGTCACTTAGAAATGTATTTTTTTTTAAATATATATATTTTTTTGTCCATTAAAATAACATCAAGTTGATCAGAAATACAGTGCAGACATTGTTAATGTTGTAAATGACTACTGTAGATGGAAACGGCACATTTTTTATGGAATATCTACATAGGTGTACAGAGGCCCATTATCAGCAACCATCACTCCTGTGTTCCAATGGCACGTTGTGTTAGCTAATCCAAGTTTATCATTTTAAAAGGCTAATTGATTATTAGAAAACCCTTTTGCAATTATGTTAGCACAGCTAAAAACTAGTACTGATTAAAGAAGCAATAAAACGGGCTTTCTTTAGACTTGTTGAATATCTGGAGCATCGGCATTTGTGGGTTCAATTACAGGCTCAAAATCGCCAGAAAGAAAGACCTTTCTTCTGAAACTCGTCAGTCTGTTCTTGTGCTGAGAAATTAAGGCTATTCCATGTGAGAAATTGCCAAGAAACTGAAGATCTCGTACAACGCTGTGTACTACTCCCTTCACAGAACAGCACAATCTGGCTCTAACCAGAATAGAAAGAGGAGTGGGAGGCCCCGGTGCACAACTAAGCAAGAGGACAAGTACATTAGAGTGTCTAGTTTGAGAAACAGACGCCTCACAAGTCCTCAACTAGCAGCTTCATTAAATAGTACCCGCAAAATACCAGTCTCAACATCAACAATGAAGAGGCGACTCCAGGATGCTGGTCTTCTAGGCAGAGTTGCAAAGAAAAAGCCATATCTCAGACTTGCCAATAAAAATAAAAGATTAAGATGAGCAAAATAACACAGATACTGGACAGAGGAACGCTGCCTAGAAGGCTAGCATCCCGGAGTCTTGCCTTCACTGTTGATGTTGAGACTGGTGTTTTGCGGGTTCTCCTCCAACACCATCTTCACCGCGAGAAGCACACAATTTCCCACTTCGTAGTTCCTCTCAGTGACGTTGAGGCACTGGGAGAAGAAGGCGCAGGGATGTAACTTGAGGCTGGGACAGTACAGCCCCCACTCCGACACCCGAAGCATCGGTCTCCACCACAAACTGGTGGGACGGGTCAGGATGAACCAAGATGGGAGCTGTGGTGAAACAGTGTTCGAGGTCCCGGAATGCCCGGTCAGCAGCTGGGGACCACGTGAACAGATCCTTGGGAGAGGTGAGTGCAGACAGGGGGGAAGCCAAGGTGCTGTAACCCCAGCTAAAGTGGCGATAAAAGTTGGTGAATCCCAGGAAACATTGCAGCTGCACCCTGGGCGTAGGCTGGGGCCAATCCACCACTGCTCTCATCTTCCAGGGATCCATCTGCACACCCCCTGTAGTGATGATGTAACCCAGGAAGCGGATGGTGGAGCGATGGAATTCACACTTTTCCACTTTCACAAAAAGCTGATTCTCCAGGAGGCATTGGAGAACTTGTCAGACGTGGAGCACGTGTTCTTGGGCGGAGTGGGAGAAGACGAGGATGTCATTGAGGTAGACGAAGATGAACCGGTTCAACATGTCACGGAGAACATCATTTACCAGAGCCTGGAACACAGCTGGGCGTTGGTAAGGCCAAATGGCCTGACCAAATACTCGTAGTGACCGCTGGCCGTGTGGAAGGCAGTCTTCCACTTGTCTTCCACTCGTAGGTCCCGCTGGGAGAACATGGTGGTCCCCTGGAGCGGCTCAAAGGCCGAGGAGATGAGTGGTAGAGGGTAGCGGTTCTTCACCGTGATGTTGTTCAGGCCCCGTTAGTCGATGCACTGCAGGAGAGGCAGAAGGACGGATCTACCCTGCAGCTATAGAGTCCTCAATGTAGGTCTCTATAGCCTTGGTCTCCGGACCTGACAGAGAGTACAGTCATCCCCGGAGTGGAGTGGTTCCTGAGAGAAGGTCAATCCCGCAGTCATAGGGTTGGTGCAGCGGAAGCGAAGTGGCCCGGGCCTTACTGAACACCTCCCGGAGATCCTGGTACACCGCTGGAATGGCGGGGAGGTCTGGGGCAACTTCCGAGCCCACGGGAAGATGTCCCGGGGCAGGCTACGCTGAGTTCAGACAACGGGCGTGGCAGAATGGGCTCCAGCCTATAATGGAACCAGCAGTCCAGTCTGAGATGAGATTGTGTTGCTGGAGCTAAGAGAATTCCAATACCACGGGAACCTGAGGAGACTTAATCAGCATAAAATGGATTGCCTCGCTGTGGTTCCCTGACACCCGTAGGTTGATGCAAGTGGTATTGTGAGAGACCCGGCCTAGAGCGCTCTAATGTCCATTGGAATGGAGAGGGGCTGAGTGGGGATGCCCAGCTCGGAAGTCAGGGTAGCGTCCAAAAAACTCTCATCGGCCCCAGACTCGATGATTACCTGGAGAGATTTTGACTGGTTCCCCAACAGCAGGATGGCATGGAAAGGGGTGCGAGTAAGGGGAGAAGTACAGTTCTCCATAAGGCCCACCAGAGTACTCGCCCCTTCTAGATGAGCCTGTTTTTTAAATGGACTTGTGGCTACGAAATGTCCCGTAGCGCCACAATATAGACAGCTCTGGGTGTGATGTCGGCGTAAGCGCTCAGCTGGAGTCAATCTAGCCCTGCCCAGGTGCCTGGATTCCGAAGAAGACGAGTCGGTAGCCCTCAGTGATTCCCGAGAGAATTCAGGTGAAGTCGGGTTCACTCGGGCATGTAGGCTTCGGGGCATCTGGGATTCTTCGGACGAAAGGTGGGAATCGAGGGCGAAGGAGGGTTCTCGATGCCACCTATTGATCCGGATGGTCAAGGCTATGAGGGAGTCAAGGTCCATGTACGCTATCCTCGAGCGGTCCGTGGGGAACGAAGAACGCTGCAGCTCGGGGTAGGCTGGGAGATTACGGGTGTGACCCACTGCCCAGTGGGGAATCTGCGGAATTGCTCCAGCAAAGAGTCAAACGCCTGGTCATGGCGTTCTGCCAGGGTATGGAGTCCCTCCATAAGACATTGCAGTAACTCATTGTGTCATCCAATGGTGTCTCCTCGCAGGGAGACAGCATTGTGGAGCTGGTCTGAGTCTGCTGGGTCGGTCTTGGCCAGTTCGTGCTATCACGTTTTAGGCCAGTTCATACTATCACGTTTTAGGCAAGACCCAGATGCAGACAGTGTCGAAGTAACAAAAGTTTATTACTAGAACAGGGGGCAGGCAAAACGACAGGTCAAGGGCAGGCAGAGGTCAATAATCCAGATCAGAGTCCAATAGGTACAGAACGGCAGGCAGTCTCAGGGTCAGGGCAGTGTAACGACTGTCGTACTCTTCCTCCTCCTCAGACGAGGAGAGGAGAGAGGGATCGGAAGACCAATTTGCAGCGAGGTATGATGACATAATGAATTTTATTTACAAGACAAAACTAAACACACGAAGAACACTTGATAATTACAAAACAACAAACGACGTAGACAGACCTGGACATGGAACTTACATAAAACACGAAGAACTCACGAACAGGAAAACAGACTACATAAACCGATACAGTCCCGTGTGGCGCGACAAACACTGACACAGGAGACAACCACCCACAACGAACACTGTGAAACAACCTACCTAAATATGACTCTCAATTAGAGGAAACGCCAAACACCTGCCTCTAATTGAGAGCCATACCAGGCAACCCTTAAACCAACATAGAAACAGAAAACATAGAATGCCCACCCAAACTCACGTCCTGACCAACTAACACATACAAAACTAACAGAAAACAGGTCAGGAACGTGACAGGGCAGGCAGAGGTCAATAATCCAGTGTGGTGGGGCAAGGTACAGGATGGCAGGCAGGCTCAGGGTCAGGGCAGGCAGAACGGTCAAAACTGGGAAAACTATACAACAGGAACTATATAAATGACAGGCGCAAGGGGAAAAACACTGAAAGGCTTGACGAACAAAACAGACAAACAGAGAACACAGATATAAATACACAGGGGATAATGAGGGGAGATGGGAAACACCTGGTGGGGGGGATGAGACAAGCACAAAGGCAGGGGAAACTTATCAGGGTGTGACAGTCCCACTAAGCGTAAACCATATGGGATAGTCTATCGTGCATAATGCTGTGGTAGCCATGCTGGTTAAGTGGTCCTTGAATTCTAAATAAATCACTGACAGTGTCACCTGCAAAGCACCCCCCACACCATCACACCTTCTCAACCATGCTTTATGATGGGAACCACACATGCAGAGATCATCTGTTCACCTACTATGCGTATCACAAAGACACGGTTGGAACCAAAAATCTCAAATATGGACTCATTAGACCAAGGGACAGATTTCCACAAGTCTAATGTTCATTCCTCGTGTTTCTTGGCCCAAGCAAGTCTCTTCTTATTATTGGTGTCTTTTAAAAGTGGTTTCTTTGCAACAATTCGACCATGAAGGCCTGATTCACAAAGTATCCTCTGAACAGTTTATGTTGAGATGTGTCAGTTACTTGAACTCTGTGAGGCATTTATTTGGGCTGCAATCTGAGGTGCAGTTAACTCTAATGAACTTATCCTCTGAAGCAGAGGTAACTCTGGGTCTTCCTTTCCTGTGGCGGTCCTCATGAGAGCTAGTTTCATTATAGCACTTGATGGTTTTTGCGACTGCACTTGAAGAAACTTTCAAAGTTCTTGAAATTTTCTGGATTGACTGACCTTCATATCTTAAAGTAGTGATGGACTGTCGTTTCTCTTTGCATATTTGTTATGTGTTCAAAATATTTATTACGAAATTAGTTATTTATTTCTCAGCATTTGATACATTATTGACATTTTATTCCATTATCAGTTGCTTCAAGGTGTCTGTAATAGAACGCACATGGCAAAAACAAATGTAGACATTAAGGGGTCTGAATACTTTCCGAATGCACTGTAGTTGTGCTGGCCATTGTTTTAAAAGCTGCTAGCTCGGATATAAATAATGATGAACTGTCACTCCAAAACGGGTTGACCAATAGAGGCGCATCATCTACGCCTCCCTCTAAACCCTGTCTACACAGAATGAATGTGCCTAAACATTGCAAATGGAAAAAAAGACACAGAATTTGGAAGCTATAAAAATGCATTTAGTCACTTTTTTCCCTTTTGATTCGTTACAGCCTTATTCTAAAATATATATTTTTTATTCCCTCATCAATCTACACACAATACCCCATAATGACAAAGCAAAAATAGGTTTTTAGAAATCTTTGCCAAAAAATTATAATAATAAATCAAACCGAAATATTACAGTTACATAAGTATTCAGACCCTTTACTCAGTACTTTGTTGAAGCTCCTTTGGCACTTTTGGCAGCCTCGAGTATTCTTGGGTAGGACTCTACAAGCTTGGCACACCTTATTTGGGGAGTTTCTCCCATTTTTCTCTGCAGATACTTTCAAGCTCTGTCAGGTTGGATGGGGAGTGTCACTCCACTGCTATTTTCAGGTCTCTCCAGAGATGTTAGATCGGGTTCAAGTCCGAGCTCTGGCAGGGCCACTCAAGGACATTCAAAGACTTGTCCCGAAGCCACTCCTGCTTTGTCTTGGCTGTGTGCTTAGGGTAGTTGTCCTGTTGGAGGCGAACCTTCACCCCAGTCTGAGGTCCTGAGACTCTCCCAGTCCCTGCCATTGAAAACATCTCCACAGCATGATGCTGCCACCCCCATGCTTTACTGTAGAGACGTTGGCAGGATTTTATCCAGAAGTGACGCTTGGATTTCATGCCAAGAAGTTCAATCTTGGTTTCATCAGACCAGAGAATCTTGTTTCTCATAGTCTGAGAGTCCTTTAGGTGCCTTTTGGCTAACTCCAAGTGGGATGTCATGTGCATTTATACTGACGAGTGGCTTCCACCTGATTGGTGGAGTGCTGCAGAGATGGTTGTCCTTCTGGAAGGTTCTTCCATCTCCACAGAGGAACTCTGGAGCTCTGTCAGAGTGACCATCGGGTTCTTGGTCCCTCCCTGACTAAGGCCCTTCTCCCCCTACTGCTCAGTTTGGCAGGGCGGACAGCTCTAGGAAGAGTCTTGGTGGTTCCAACCTTTTTCAATTTAAGAAAATGGTGGCCACTCTTGGGGACATTCAATGCTGCAGAAATGTTTTGGTACCATTTCCCAGATCTGTGCCTTAACACAATCCTGTCTCTGAGCTCTACGGACAATTCCAAGGATGATCAATGGCAACAGAATGCACATGAGCTCAATTTTGAGTCTCATAGCAAAGGGTCAGAATACCTATGCAAATAAGGTTGTCAAAACAATGTCATATTCGCAAGTCCTCAACTGGCAGCTTCATTAAATAGTACCCGCAAAACACCAATCTCAACCTCAAACAGTGAAGAGGCGACTCTGGGATGCTGGCCTTCTAGGCAGAGATGCAAAGAAAAAGCCATATCTCAGACTGGCCAATTAAAAATAAATGATTAAGATGGGCAAAAGAACACAGACACTGGACAGAGGAACACCCGGAGTCGCCTCTTCACTGTTGACGTTGAGACTTGTGTTTTGCGGGTACTATTTAATGAAGCTGCCAGGTGAGGACTTGTGAGGCATCTGTTTCTCAAACTAGACACTCTAATGTACTTGTCCTCTTGCTTAGTTGTGCACCGGGGCCTCCCACTTCTCTTTCTATTCTGGTTAGAGACAGTTTGCTCTGTTCCGTGAAGGGAGTAGTACACAGCATTGTACCAGATCTTCAGTATCTTGGCAATTTCTCGCATGGAATTTATTTCATTTCTCAGAACAAGAATAGGCTGACAAGTTTCAGATGAAAGTGCTTTGTTTCTGGCCGTTTCGAGGCTGTAATCGAACCCACAAATGCTGATGCTCCAGATACTCAACTAGTCTAAAGGCCCGTTTTATTATTCTTTAAATCAGAACAACAGTTGTCAGCTGTGCTAACATAATTGCAAAAGGGTTTTCTAATGATCAATTAGCCTTTTAAAATGATAAACTTGGATTAGCTAACACAACGTGCCATTGGAACACAAGAGTGATGGTTGCTGATAATGGGCCTCTGTACGCATATATAGATATGTCATTAAAAAATCTAACATTTCCAGCTACATTAACAATGTCTACACTGTATTTCTGATCAATTTGATGTTATTTTAATGGACAAAAAATGTTTTCTTTCAAATGCAAGGACATTTCAAATTGACCCCAAACTTTTGAACGGTAGTGTATATATAGGGCAGCAGTCTCTAAGGTGCAGGGTGGTAGCTGGCTAGTAACAGTGACTAAAGTTCAGGGTAAGGTACTGGGCAGAGGCCGGCTAGTGGTGACTATTTAACAGTCTGATGGCCTGGAGATTATTTTTCAGTCTCTCGGTCCCAGCTTTGATGCACCTGTTCTGTCTCCGCCTTCTAGATGGTAGCAAGGTGAACAGACCTTGGCTCGGGTGGCTGAGGTCCTTGATGATCTTCTTGGACTTCCTGTGACACCGGGTGCTGTAGATCAGGGGTTCCCAAACTTTTTCACTCACGCCCCCCTTCCAGCATTGGGGAATATCCCACGCCTTCTCTGCCCCTTATTTACAGCAATTCTTCACATGTTGTCATGGGTGCACCGAAAATGTTGCAGTTTTAAAGCGAATTTTCTTGCAATTCTATAAATGGTGTCATGTCTAATGTGTATTTGTCAGATATTTGAGAAAAGGGTGCGCTCCCCAACATGTGGGAACCACTGCTGTAGATGTCCTGATGAGAAATGTGGAAAATTAAGGTTTGGAATGTTAACTAGGAGGGTCTAGCATCATTGTGCTCTTGTGCTCTTGACCCAAATACCTATATCAAAAGGTGATTAACATGAGATGCAAAGACACAATGGAAAGCTGGTTTGTCATTAGATGAAGTGCTAACAGACAGTGCTAACAGTTCTTGGCATTTGTCTAGAATAGAGATCTGCTTGCCTTTTATTCTGCCTATTCCATTCGCCCCAATGCATAACACTGCAAATAGGTAGGTGATTCATTGAGAAGCCAACTGCTTCAAAGACACAATGTAAACAATGATGGACTGGCATACCAATCCATAATGACCTAGATTAACCTAATGCTGATGAGCTAGCTGCGCCTTAGCTTTACAGATTTAAATCAGCCCAAGACCAGCCTTGACATGTGCCAAAAATTGCATTAGGTCAATTGCTTGGCCTGACAAATACAATATTTTGAATCTAGGACTGGGGTTTTGGACTGAAAGTCACAGAAATCTGTGTTCTGGTTTTTGGTGTGAAATTATATTTTCCTCCTCAAAAAATATGTGCTCATAGGAAATGACTAAATGCATGGATCATTCAGCCCATCTCTCCAAATTGTCAATTGTGAGAAAATTCAAGTGTTTATTACTTGGCCTCCCATCTTATTTAAAGTGTCAACCAGCAGTAGAAACAATAACAAACCCCCCCCCCCCCCCCCCCCCCCCTTGTTTAGGTAAAAAGCTGAGGGATGGGGCTGGAGAGATGTACTACTATCAAATTCATAGACAGAGGTATGGATGCAAGGACTGACCATCCATGATATCAAGATAATAGTTTTGACCATGTTTTTAGGCTGTACAGTATTTGTTTGCATTTACTTTGTTTACAAACATTGGAGTAAAACAAGCTTCTATTGTAGGTTCTGATGAGGTATGACAGTGGAACTAAGCTCATGAGGCATTTATAAGTTAAATTCTTTAAGAATCAATTCTTCAAGCCCCTTTTAAACGATAAGAGCGATTTCACGTGAGCATGGACGGAAAATATTTTTGGTATCTCAGATTTCTATCACAAACCATTTTTGAGGAGATCATGATGAACGTGGACATTTTAAGCCCCTTTTAAACTTAAACATGCATCATGTAAGGCCCTATGATCCATGAACCGTGTAAAATGTAGATTTGTGTTATAAGGTTATTCATTTGGAGAAGGTGTCACCACACCCAGTGATGGTGAGGAATCAAGTTTGGTGTGACAGGAACTATCAAATCAATTAACATGCATTTAGAACATGGGCATGCTAATGATTAAAATGGTTCTTCAGGTTGGGGCATAGATCAAAGAGGTAAAACACTACAAGAGCTGAGGGAAAACTCAGCTCTTGGTTCAGTCTACTCTGCTGGACCCAGAGTTGGGAACATGGCTACACTGCTTCATTGCTGCTGTATTGTCTCCTACTCTGCTGCCGGATACGAAAGTAAAGAGTCTTACAATCAAGATGTTTTTGCTGTCCTTCCTTTTCTTACAACCGTATATGTTTGGAACAAAATACTCTACAAGTATCACACATTTGTTACCACACATTTCTATAGTGGGCTCTCTTACTAATTTTGCCGTTATGATCCATTTTATGACCCCCACCAACACCACAGAGATTGGGAAAATGGATGGAAAGGGAGCTCCCTCTACTGGTGATTTGCTGAATGTACAATCCTAAAGGAGGGCTGTGATTGGTTAATGACCCATAATGTCAGTTGATATAAAGTGACCAAAAATGTGTTGGTCCCATTTTCATGAGCTGAAATAAAAGGTTCCAGAAATGGTCCATAAGTACAAAAATCGTATTTCTCTCAAATTTTGTGCACAAATGTGTTTATATCCCTTTAGTGAGCATTTATCCTTTGCCAACATAATCCATACACCTGACAGGTGTGGCATATCAAGAAGCTTATTAAAAAGCATGATCATTAAACAGGTGCACCTTATGCTGGGGACAATAAAAGGCCACTCTAAAATGTGCAGTTTTGTCACACATCACAATGCCTCAGATGTCTCAAGATTTAAGGGAGTGTGCAATTGGCATGCTGACTGCAGGAATGTCCAGAGAATTTAATGTTAATTTCTCTACCATAAGCCGCCTCCAACGTCATTTTATAGAATTTGGCAGTACATCAAACTGGCCTCATGTAACCACGCCAGCCCAGGACCTCCACATCCGACTTCTTCACCTGCGGGATCGTACGAAGATTGAAGGGGGGTGGGGGGGGGGTGCTCAGGAGTATTTCTGTCTGTAATAAAGCCCTTTTGTGGTGAAAAATGAATTATAATTGACTGGCCTTGCTCCTATGTGGGTGGGCCTATGCCCTCCCAGGCCCACCCATGGCTGTGCCCCTGCCCAGTCATGTGAAATCCATAGACTAGGGCCTAATGAATTTATTTCAATTGACTGATTTCCTTCTATGAACTGTAACTCAGTAAAATCTTTGAAATTGTTGCATGTGTCACACCCTGATCTGTTTCACCTGTCTTTGTGAGTGTCTCCACCCCCCTTCAGGTGTTGCCCATCTTCCCCTGTGTATTAATACCTGTGTTCTCTGTTTGTCTGTTGCCAACCAGCGTTTTTTGTCTCAGCTCCTGCTTTTCCCCAGTCTCTCTTTTCTCATCTTCCTGGTTTTTGACCTCTGCCTGACCTGACCCTGAGCCTGCCTGCCGTCCTGTACCTTTGCCCCTGTTGCTGTTACTTCACCACGGTCTGCATCTGGGTCTTACCTTGATACCTGATTGAACGAACTGGCCATGACTGACCCAGCAGACCTGGGACAGCTGCGCAACGCCATCTCCACCCAGGGAGCCACCATCGGTATGCACAAGGAATTGCTTCGTGGCCCTGTGGAGGGGGTCCAGAGTTTGGCTGAACGCCATGAACGGGCGTTGGACAGTTTGCTGGAGCAATTCACGGGTTGTCTGCGAGGCCGCCTACCACAGTGATCACCCCACAGCTCCTCAGGTCAAGGACGAGCTTGCATTCTGGGAGTTACCTACATAGCTCGATTCCCTCATCGCTTTGACCGTCCGTATCGATGGGCGATTACGGGAACGACGGAAGGAGAGGAATTTGGAATTTGCTCGCACGCCCAGGGATCCTACCTTGTTTCCGAGTCATCCCAAAACATCCCAACAGTCTCGTTGCCGAGAGAACCCGAGTCTTCCCGCCCTTCCCCGAGGGCTGCCGAAGATGGCCGAGTCACCGCTTCCTGAGCCTATGCAACTAGGCAAGGCTGGCAATATAGGACTGACACGAAGACTTGTCTGTATTGCCGGACTCTTGGTCATTTCATGTCCTCTTGTACTTTAACTTCTTTGGGACAGGGGGGCAGTATTGAGTAGCTTGGATAAAAAGGTGCCCAGAGTAAACTGCCTGCTACTCTGTCCTAAAAGCTAGAATATGCATATACTTAGTCGATTTGGCTAGAAAACACTCTGAAGTTTCTAAAACTGTTTGAATGATGTCTGTGAGTATAACAGAACTCATATGGTAGGCAAAAACCTGAGAAAGAATCCAACCAGGAAGTGGGAAATCTGAGGTTTGTAGTTTTTCAACTCTTTGCTTGTCCAAGATACAGTGAAATGGGGTCATATTGCAGGCTTGAAGGCTTCCACTAGATGTCAACAGTCTTTAGAACCTTGTTTGATGCTTCTACTATAAAGGGGGGAATGAGAGGGGATTGAGTCAGAGGTCTGGCAGAGTGCCACGAGCTGGTCATGCGCATTCACATAAGAGGTAGCTTGCGTTCCATTGCATTTCTGAAGACAAAGGAATTCTCCGGTTGGAACATTATTGAAGATTCACTGCTACAAAACCGCAGTAATAGTAAGCCAGACTGCGGTTTGCAACTGCACATGGGGACAAAGATCATACTTTTTGGAGAAATGTCCTCTGGTCTGATGAAACAAAAATAGAACTGTTTGGCCATAATGACCATCATTATGTTTGGAAGAAAAAGGGGGATGCTTGCAGGCCAAAGAACACCATCCCAACCGTGAAGCACGGGGGTGGCAGCATCATGTTGTGGGGGTGCTTTGCTATAGGAGGTACTGGTGCAATTCACAAAATAGATGGCATTATGAGGTAGGAAAATGATGTGGATATATTGAAGCAACATCTCAAGACATCATTCAGGAAGATAAAGCTTGGTCGCAAATGGGTCTTCCAAATGGACAATGACCCCAAGCATACTTCCAAAATTGTGTCAAAATGGCTAAAGGACAACAAAGTCAAGGTATTGGAGTGGCCATTCCAAAGCCCTGACCTCAATCCTATAGAAAATTTGTGGGCAGAACTAAAAAAGCATGTGCGAGCATGGAGGCCTACAAACCTGATTCAGTTACACCAGCTCTGTCAGGAGGAATGGGCCAAAATTCACCCAACTTATTGTGGGACGCTTGTGGAAGGCTACCTGAAATGTTTGACCGAAGTTTAACAATGTAAAGGCAATACTAGCAAATACTAATTGAGTGTATAAATCATTCTCTCTACTATTATTCTGACATTTCACATTCTTAAAATAAAGTGGTGATCCTAACTGACCTAAGACATAGCATTTTTGCTAGGATTAAATGTCAGGAAATGTGAAAACTGAGTTTAAATGTATTTGGCTAAGGTGTATGTAAACATCCGACTTCAACTGTATATGGCAAATAAAGCTGATTCAGACATGTTACATTGAGTTTAGCTGGCTTATCATTTTCATGTCAATTTACATTCTATTATTTGGGACTGGTTATGTACTGGATGAACTATAGCAGGTAGCAGATTCTCCCATTTGTGTCTTGATATAATTCCAAATACCCATGTGCCTTGTGTGTGTCCTTG
This sequence comes from Salvelinus fontinalis, assembly GCF_029448725.1. NCBI lineage: Eukaryota > Metazoa > Chordata > Actinopteri > Salmoniformes > Salmonidae > Salvelinus > Salvelinus fontinalis. The sequence goes on from NC_074665.1 coordinate 50,309,078, forward strand.
GGCTTAATATCCTAAATATTGGATTCTGCCTTCAGTGAGTGGACTCGTTTTATAGTGTTTGCTAGACTTGCTTTTCGTTTTACAGACAAACGTTGCTGGCTAACAAGTAATAAGCTAGCTAACTTTAGCAAGTACATTCCACTCAATTTAAGGTAGAAATAGTATACATATTTGTTTGTAATTTATTTCCCAATTAAAACATTTGACAATGACAAGTGACTATTGTTGGTTGACGTTTGAATGCTTTAATTTTTCAAATAAATGTTATACACGTTTGAATCAGGTTTCTTTGCTTACAGTTCTATATGTATTTTTTAAGACATTTTTATTGTTGATCTGTGACAATGATGTTGGTAGCCTAAATCCTGCCTGATGTTTCCGTTGTTCCTTAAACCATTGACATATGTTAGCCTACTGTAACCACACAGAGAGAGAGAGAGAGAGAGAGAGAGAGAGAGAGAGAGAGAGAGAGAGAGAGAGAGAGAGAGAGAGAGAGAGAGAGAGAGAGAGAGAGAGAGAGAGAGAGAGAGAGAGAGAGACAGAGAGAGAGAGAGACAGAGAGACAGAGAGACAGAGAGACAGAGAGAGAGACAGACAGAGAGAGAGAGAGACAGACAGAGAGAGAGAGAGACAGACAGAGAGAGAGAGAGACAGACAGAGAGAGACAGAGACAGACAGACAGAGAGAGAGAGAGAGAGACAGACAGACAGAGAGACAGAGAGAGAGAGACAGACAGAGAGAGAGAGACAGAGAGAGACAGAGAGAGAGACAGAGAGAGAGACAGAGAGAGAGACAGAGAGAGAGACAGAGAGAGAGACAGAGAGAGAGACACAGAGACAGAGAGAGAGAGACAGAGACAGAGAGAGAGAGAGAGAGAGAGACAGAGACAGAGACAGAGAGAGAGAGAGAGAGAGAGACAGAGAGACAGAGAGACAGAGAGACAGAGAGACAGAGAGACAGAGAGACAGAGAGACAGAGAGACAGAGAGACAGAGAGACAGAGTGCGTGTGTTAAGTTGGGCAATTGTGTACAAGCCTACATCGCCCGAATGTGCCCCATAGCGATGATCAATAGTCAAAAATATGAAATGGTATTACATTTGGTGAAATGCACATTATGACTTGTTTAGGTCTCTAAACTCAAAGTTTCGTACTTGAGACTTGACTCGGACTTGCCTGTCTTGATTTGAGACTTGACTTGGGACTTGAGTGTTAAGACTTGAGACTTATTTGTGACTTGTAAAACAATGACTTGGTCCCACCTCTGGAAATTCGTGTCCAAAAACCAACGAAAGTGGCACTGACCCAATGATAAAGATAGTGAACATGCACCTCACCGGGGATATGGCCGATGTTCTCCGCTGGTGCCAAACATATAGGCTACTGTTTGCTCAATAAATCTTAGAATTTGTAGTTGGGTTGGGGTGGGCATTCTATGTTGTGTGTCTAGTTTGTCTGTTTCTGTGTTCAGCCTAATATGGTTCTCAATCAGAGGCAGCTGTCAATCGTTGTCCCTGATTGAGAATCATATATAGGTGGCTTGTTTTGTGTTGGGGATTGTGGGTGGTTCTTTCCTGTCTCTGTGTTTGTGTTCTGCACTAGATAGGACTGTCTTGGTTTTCACGTTTGTTGTAAGTGTTCACAGTTCGTTATATTAAACATGTTGAACACTAACTGCGCTGCATTTTGGTCCACTCCTTCATCCCAGGAAGAAAGCCGTTACAGATCCACCCACCTAACCCGGTTAGGGTTAGCAGCAGCAGCAGGAGAGGCTGCAGCAGCAGCAGGAGAGGCTGCACTATTTGGAGGAATGGACATGGGAGGACGAATTAGAAGGCAAAGGACCCTGGGCAGAGCCAGGGGAATATCGCCTCCCCAAAGAAGAGCTGGAGGCAGCGAAGGCGGAGAGGCGCTATTATGAGGCGCTCGCACGGCAGAGCGGCTGGAGGCCCGAGAGGCAGCCCCAAAAATGTCTTGGGGGGGGGGGGGGGGGCACACGGGGAGTGTGGCAGAGTCAGGAGTCAGACCTGAGCCAACTCCCCCTGCTTACCGTAAGGAGCCGGTCAGGGCGGAATTGGAGGTGAGCGACGCAGAGACAGTGAAGGAGTTAATGGGGAAATTGGAGGAGAGAGTTATGAGGGAGGTGCTGGTTTGGTGCATGAGCCACGACATCCGCCCGACTGAATGTGTCGGGGAGTTGATATCACCGGGAACAGCTCTCCATACTCGTCCTGAGGTGCGTGCTAGCCGTCTGGTTAAGACTGTGCCAGCCTCACGCACCAGGCCTCCTGTGCGCCTCCCTAGCCCTGCACGTCCTCTGCCAGCTCGACGCTACAGCTCTCCCAGCCGGGCTTCCAGTGGAGAGAGAGGGCGTCGTACCGGGCAGGCACCGTGTTATGCGGTGGAGCGCACGGTGTTCCCGGTGCGTGTGCTTAGCCCGGTGCGCAACATCTCAGCTCCCCACATCTGCCGGGCTAGGGTGAAGATCCAGCCAGGGCGGATGGTGCCAGCCCTGCTCTCAAGACCTCCAGTGCGCCTTCACGGTCCGGTCTGTCCAGTACCACCAGTGCCTACACCACGCACCAAGCCTCCTGTGCGTCTCCAGAGTCCTGTACGTACTGTTCCTTCTCCCCGCACTCGCCCTGAGGTGCGTGCCCTCAGCCCGGTACCACCAGTTCCGGTACCACGCACCAGGCCAATAGTGCGCCTCGAGATTCCAGTGTGCCCTGTTCCTGCTCCCCGCACTAGCCTTGAGGTGCATGTCATTAGCCCGGTACCTCCAGTTCCGGTACCACGCACCAGGCTTACTGTGCGCCTCAGCCGGCCAGAGTCTACCGTCTGCCCAGCGCTATCTGAGCTGCCTGCCTGCCCAGAGCCGTCTGCGCTGTCCGTCTGCCCAGAGCCGTCTGAGCCATCCGTCTGCCCAGCGCCGTCTGAGCTGCCTGCCTGCTCAGCGCCGTCTGAGCCGCCTGTCTGCCCAGCGCCATCTGAGCCATCCGTCTGGTAGGGGCGGAGGATGCGGAAGGGAACATAGCCTGTGCCACCTTCACTGGCATGCTGAACAAGATGGAGGGCAGGCTGGAGGACACAGCCTGTATCGGTTTCGTCATCTGATGTTTTGTCACGAGGTTAAACAGATTAAGAGATATGTAGAGGAAGTAGGAGAGAAAAAGAGAGGAGTAGCGGAAGAGATAAAGATGGAGGGAAAATAACTAGGGAGAGAGAGACCTGCAGCTTTAACAGTGATCCAGAAAGCGGTGTAGTGGTAGGAGCAGAGTGGCTTGGTGAACCCTGACCCCCTGGGACGTGGAGGAATGTGTGCTGGTGTGGAGCCACTCACTACCTGCTGGATTAATGTTTTACTATGGAGATTTTTACAGCCAGCAGTCTGAACACACACTGCTGCCTCACACTCCTGGACTGCTTCATAAAGGCGCAGAGGCACAGGCATACAGTACATACTCACACAAACGCCCACACTCAAATGCAAAACACATGCACATACGTGAACACACATACACAGAACGGGCTAAAACATCTATTACTTCAAATGCATTTAATTTACAATGTGGTAAGTGGAGTCACATGTTGAAAAATTTCTGTCAAGGAACATTCCTCATGTTAATCAGTGATGTTGGTAAATCAATACACTCAGGTCAACAACCAATGATCAGCTACCCAATTCACTAAAATATCCCCATTAACTGACATGGTTTTTTAGAAATGAATCACTGTCAAGAGTTTCATAGATCACTAGTAAAACAAAGTCACGTATGGGCTAGCTAGAAACTGCTATATACTGTATTGAATGCTGACTGTAGAGTTGGTAACTCACCACGGGTGGTCTGAACCAGGCAGATATAAATATATGGATGTAGATAGAAGAGTAATTTGTAATAGAAGTTTGTCCCCACAAGCCAACGCATTCCATACACAACTGTGTGAGCTGAGTGAAGGCATACAAAGGGTAAATAGGCCAGTAAATATAAAGATATGCATATAGGCCTTGATCATGACTCTAAGTTCCATTACATTACACATAAGTCATTGAACGAAGGAATCTTCTGTAAGGGGGAGTTTTGATAAGAGCCCCGGCTCTCGGTCTGAACATTAACACACATCGCTTGTGGTACGGTTTTGGAAGCATAAGGACCTTATCTTTCATATCAGCGAGAAATAAAATTGTAAGGTTAAATTGATACACACTTTTATAGGGTTAGTGTTCCCACGCGGCCATATCTCCATGTTACAGCGCGTGTTTACGGAAGACGGAGGGACCACCTGTGCTAATTAGCTATCTTGCATGCTCAGAACACCTGTCAGTGACAGAAGAAGGCCGCCAGAAACATGTTGTCACCTAAAAATAAATGTTGGCTGCAACTGTGATAAAGCAGGTTAAAACTGTGTACAGTAAGTGTATATTTAGCATTGGAGAAATAAATTTGATGTGATATGAAAGTAAAGGGCTTTATGTTTCTAGAACCGTACCTCAATTGAGAATCAATTCAAGTTTAGATGGAGTATTTGGCTACCAGAGCCAGTCTACCACTGAAAATAACATACAGTTGAAGTTGGAAGTTAACATACACTTAGGTCGGAGTCATTAAAACTAGTTTTTCAACCACTCCACAATGTGTTTGTTATCAAACTATAGTTTTGGCAAGTTGGTTAGGACATCTACTTTGTGCATGACACAAATAATTTTCCCAACAACTATTTACAGACAGATTATTTCACTTATCACTTTCACTGTATCACAAATCCAATGGGTCAGATGTTTACATACACTAAGTTGACTGTGCCTTTAAACAGCTTGGAAAATTCCATAAAATTATGTCATGGCTTTAGGAGCTTCTGATAGGCTAATTGACATCATTTGAGTCAATTGGAGGTGTACCTGTGGATGTATTTCAAGGCCTACCTTCAAATTCAGTGCCTCTTTGCTTGACATCATGGGAAAATCTAAAGAAATCAGCCAAGACCTCAGAAAAAAAAATTGTAGACCTCCACAAGTCTGGTTCATCCTTGGGAGCAATTTCCAAATGCCTGAAGGTACCATGTTCATCTGTACAAACAATAGTACTCAAGTATAAACACCATGGGACCACGCAGTCGTCATACCGCTCAGGAAGGAGACGCGTTCTGTCTCCTAGAGATTAATGTACTTTGGTGCGAAAAGTGCAAATCAATCGAAGAACTACAGCAAAGGACCTTGTGAAGATGCTGTAGGAAACAGGTACAAAAGTATCTATATCCACAGTAAAACAAGCACTATATCGACATCACCTGAAAGGCCTCTCAGCAAGGAAGAAGCCACTGCTCCAAAACCGTCAATAAAAAAGTCAATGTGTGCAACTGCACATGAGGACAAAGATTGTACTTTTTGGAGAAATGTCCTTTGGTCTGATGAAACAAAAATAGAACTGTTTGGCCATCATGACCATTGTTATGTTTGGAGGAAAAGGGGAGGCTTGCAAGCTGAAAAACACCATCCCAACCGTGAAGGACGGGGGTGGCAGCATCATGTTGTGGGGGTGCTTTGCTGAAGGAGGGACTGGTGCACTTAATCAAAATAGATGGCATCATGAGGTAGGACAATTATGTGGATATATTGAAGCAACATCTCAAGACATCAGTGAGGAAGTAAAATCTTCGTCGCAAATGGGTCTTCCAAATGAACAATGACACCAAGCATACTTCCAAAGTTGTGGCAAAACGGCTTAAGGACAACAAAGTCAAGGTATTGGAGTGGCCATCACAAAGCCCTGACCTCAATCCAATAGAAAATGTGTGGGCAGAACTGAAAAAGCGTGTGCGAGCAAGGAGGCCTACAAATCTGACTCAGTTACACCAGCTCTGTCAGGAGGAATGGGCCAAAATTCCATCAACTTATTGTGGGAAGCTTGTGGAAGGCTACCAGTAACGTTTGACCCAAGTTAAAAAATTTAAAGGCAATGCTATCAAATACTAATTGCATTTATGTAAATTGATCACTTTGAAATAAATAAATAAAATTGAAATAAATAAATGCTGAAATAAATAATTCTCTCCAATATTATTCTGACATTTCACATTCTTAAAATAAAGTGGTGATCCTAACTGACCTAAAACAGGGAATTTATACTAGGAATAAATGTCAGGAATTGTAAAAAAAAAATAAAAAAAAATGAGTTTAAATGTATTTGGCTAAGGTGTATGATAACCTCTGACTTCAACTGTATAAGATCCTTGGACCTTAAGGACTAAAGGTAGGCTCCTTAAGAGTACATCTTGAGCTGGCTAGACATGCACATGTATAGGCTGACTGACTAATATCTTGACTAAGCAAAGATTACAATAGATGGTCCACAGTATGCAAATTGATGCAGGTTATTCTTAAACTTACCCAATAAAAATGCACTAAATCCCCGATTTGGCACATCATTGTACACATTAAGACAGTAGCCTACAAGTAGCAAAATAGAACTCAATTGATTGAACATGAAATGTATTTCACTCTGATTGAATGAATAGGCCTATAGCCTACTGTTTTCAGTCCAACCCTAATTTAGCATACCCGATTCAGCTAGTTAAGTTCTGGTTGAGCAGTTAATTAGTAGGTGTGAATCAGGTGTGTTAAATTAGGGTTGGACTGTAAACCCACAGGACCGTAGATCTCCAGGAAGAGGATTGGGCAGCCCTAGCCTACTGTTTATGTTTAAATGCAGTCATCTTGGTTTTCATTTGAAGCATATTTTTTATACATCGCTTGCAAACACATTCGCAACTTTATATTTGTGGTCAAATTTGCTCTGAAGTTGTCTGTGGTCAGAGACAGATACATGTGATTCTATGTTTAGGGGACATCTTCACCCGATATGGATGAAAATACCCTACAATTAAAGCTGACAGTCTGTACTTTAACCTCAGTCATTGTATAATTTCAAATCCAAAGTGATGGAGTACAGCGCCAAAACAACAACAATTGTGTCACTGTCCCAATACTTTTATCCTTTTTCTTTCGTAGAAGTGTGTGTGTGTGTGTGTGTGTGTGTGTGTGTGTGTGTGTGTGTGTGTGTGTGTGTGTGTGTGTGTGTGTGTGTGTGTGTGTGTGTGTGTGTGTGTGTGTGTGTGTGTGTGTGTGTGTGTGTGTGTGTGTGTGTGTGTGTGTGTAGGGGGGGGGGGGGGGGGTTGTTATGCTGATAACAAGGTGGGAGCAGTGTCCCCCACAGGATATGGAGAAGCCATCATGAAGGTCACACATCCAAACTCATGGCTAAACTCATCCTGTTTCACATGGAGCAAGGTAACTATCTCTCTCACACACAAACACACAGGGTCACACAGACACACATATGATTTATAAAGACAGAGTGATAAACTGAAGTCAGTAATGTTGCATTGGGCTAGACATCCATTCCTTCATTTGTCCATTTATACTTTCATCCATGCACGAATTCATCCATCCGCTCTCCCTGGAAGCAGTGAGGAGGCAGCAGCAGACGAGGCCCCGGCCTATGTGAAGGAGAGTGGTAGGTCTGGGTAAAGTTGTGGTGGACCCCCATGGTTGATGGTCCGCTCGCTTCAACAGCCTGCAGATGGCCTGTACACTGGAGAACACTTCACAAAGAGCATAGACTACCCCCACTAAAACACACACACAAAACACTATGGCTTGTAGTGGAGAATAATAACTCATTATACAATAAAACAAAATAATACAGAGTATAGATGACTGACACTAACACACACACATAGGAAAGAGAGAGAGAGCGAGGGAGGGAGGCATGGAAAGAGCATAGACGAGCCTAGAAGACACACTCAGACACACAAACAATTGATAGACTGCACTGAATTGACATTTTTCCGTCCCATAGACTCTTACCATAACTGTGTCTTTAGGAGTCAGTATTATTGCAATGTTTTCTAATCCTCAAATCAATGCTCATATTTAGAGCCAGTATTTGGAAAGTGTTGATCAAATGTAAATATGGGAATTCAGGAATAAAGCTTGTTTTTAAAACAAACATAGGCTATCCTTTCAATGTCTCATTTGGAGTCCTTAAAAGCCATGATGGTTCATGGCATGCATAAATACTAGCAGATTTACGGACAACGTTACGTATGGATTGTCCCTTTCACCTTCCATGTGTTGTGGCCTACTGGCAAAGGTCATGTACAACTCGGTTTACTCCACTAGATGGTGCAGAATATAAAGATTGTCACTGAAAAGCAATTTGCTTTAGTTGGTTTCAGTTGTATCTCATCTCAAAAATCGAAAAAAAGTAGGGGATCAGAAATTCTGACTGAACCCTTGTGTTTCATTTCAATAGTCGGAAGTGGTGTCCCCTTCCAGTCTCCTATTCCTTCGCCTGCACTGGTGTTAAAAAAAGGAAAAAAAATCCTGCCTGCTCAAATCAGTATTGGTGATGGAAAGGAGATAAATGATACCATTTGTCACCTGAGATGTCATCCTCAAAGTGGTTAGATTTGATTGAGACAGGACATGTGTGGTATAGAGGGATCTGAAGGTGCTTTGGGTGTCACTGCCACTCACCCTGAGACAACCCCCATCTCACATTACTGCAATGAGTACAAACACAGAACCTCTCCTCTGACAGTCAAACCTGCTCTGCTACCCTGCTGGTTTCTCCTGGCAAGGCTGGTTTGTGTCCTAAACATTGCTTTGGAAATAGGGGGAGATGCAGGGGCATCTTACAGTTCTATTCGTCAGATCTGTCTGTGTGTGCGCCTGCATGCATGTGTGAAAGTGGCCAAGGGCATCAGAGACATAAAAAGTTTATTTCCTGTTCTCCTATTAATCTATAGTATCTGACCCCAAATTACAGACAGTATATTATGAGGCTACTATTCTAATTTCTTCAGTAGGGCAATGGGCACATTGGTCATTTCATTTCACAGATTCCATAGGCCAGGTGAAAACTATAGAGGAATACATTGCAGAGGGATGTGTGTGCGTTTAAGGGAAATTGTCAACGCACCACTAATTCAATGTTGCCTACGTAAAAGATAACGGATGGAGGTGCTATTCTGGAGCCTTGGAACACCGACGGACAGTTGGAGGTCATGGATGGCAACGGAAGGACGCCCGCAAGGTTACGTTGGTGAACAGGCTATTATTTCCCCTTTGATGCGCACAGTCCGGTCTGCCATTGGTCAGCTCTGCCAGAAAGGGGAGGGACTCGAGTCCAAGAATCTTAATAGAAAAACTCCAGACTGACAGGACGGAAGAAAGGGTGACAGCTCGAAAAAGACGGAGGACAAGGACGCTTTGACCCGGCAACTGTCCCCTCGGAAGATTTTAACATTTTGCAGTTCTGTACATCCACACTTTACAGCCAGATAAGTGTGTTTTTCTGGATAATTCTCTGGTGTTATTGTGAACTTTATCTGAAGACAACTGAACTCTCTCGACTGGGAATGTTGTGTCCAGGTTGGCATTGTCAGAGACACAACGGAGACTGATTTTAACGCAGCATGATACCGGCGGTTGTCCATTCTTGCAAACACTACGGTACAACCTACTACCAAGACATATCGGGCTGCCTGTACCGCGAAAGCGGAGAGTTTATTCGTCCCGGACCGGCATAACTTGCCTAACGCTGTTAACTTTTTACATTTTCGTTGATGAGGTGAAGCGGTAAGTAGCCTAGAGTATGTCCAAAGAAAACGATGATAGCTGTTGGAAGAGCCTCAACCTCACCTATTCCACCTACTCTGTTTCCTCAGGGAGAAAAAATATTCATGGCGCATCTCGGCAGTTCCACTGGGATGTGTCAATTGAATCCCCAAGCAGTTCAATGGCGCTGTAAGGCTCGGGGAGAATAGCCAGCCATTCATGGCGGGAAGAAAGCGCTTCTATTTCATGGTCCAGACAAGACTATTATTGAATCTTTAGAAACAAAGGAAATCATGCTTAGAAACATTTATAAATACGAATTGATTGTTGAAAACAAAAAATTGCACCATTTATTCAGGGATAAGTAGCCTAGTGTGCTAGTTAGGATTATAGCTGACTTTTTATATATTGTTTATTATACCCCCAAGTTATAGATATGGCTCAGGTACTCTTTATTTTACTTCTACCTCCGAATGTATCTATATAACATCCTCCTGAAAAAGGCATGACATGATTTTCACCTCTAAATAGTGATAGTTAAACTGTAAGGGTTAGTGGGTTTCGGTAAGGTATTGTAAAGGGAAGCTCTTTGTGTGTGAGAACCTGTTTTGTGTGTTGATCTAAACCCGCCTTCTGTTTGAGGAGGGGTCTCCGGCTCCACTCTTTCCCATGGAGATGATAGGAGCACTTCCTGTCTCTCAGAACAGGCCAGGGCATGGAGTTTATACTGGGCTGGGAGTGGGAGTTAGCCATTCTTCTTTCACTGTGGAGACACACACACTCACAAACATGAATGCAAGAGCACAAACACATACAAGCACATACACATCAGCTCTCTCTCACACACACACACACAGTCTTAAATAACTAACCTTTTGGGGACACAATATAGTCCCATTAACAATCCTATTTTCCCATACCCTAACTTTAACTCCAAAACCTAACCTTCGTCCTAACCCTAAAACTAACCCTAGCTCCCAACCCTAAACATAATTCTAACCCTAACACTATGTCTAACCTTAACTCTAAACCCCCTAGAAATAGCATTTGACCTTGTGGGGACTAACAAAATTGTCAAATTTTTGTTAGTTTACTATTCTTTTGGGGTCTTCTGGACCTCACAAGTATGGTTAAACACATCCACATGCACACACACTCTTTCACCCATTAAGTTTAGACCCACCACCATGACTGACTTTGTAAATTGTTCTCTCTCAAGCTTAGTATTATGCAGGAAATTGTTCTGCTCCACTTGTATTGGGATCACGGGTGTCAGGACGTTAACCCCTGGCAGACCTTTGAGAGTTAGCAGTGTTAATCAGTGTTCCAGTGTCATGGCTCACCTGTCCTGATAGCGTTCACGATCGTGCTCGGAATACCAGCGTTTCGATTAAGTCCCGGCAGAGCCCTGTCCCAAGGTCATCTGACTGCCACCCTGGGGCGTCTCAGAGATTCTCGGGAAAAGATGAGAGGGGGGTTAAGGGGGCAGAGTCTGTGCTATCAGATAGGGTATGGAAACACGTGTCCGAACCGAAGGACTGAGCTAAACGCACACATCCCAGGCAGTGTGACAACCACAAGCCTTCATAAGGATTTAGGAGATTGAAGGTCATAAATCAAATCACAGTTTATTTGTCACATGCTTTGTAAACAGCAGGGTTAGAGTAACAGTGAAATGCTTACTTCCCGAAAAGGCAGAGATTTTTTTTTGAAATTATAGAAAAAATAATAACACAGTGAATAACTGAGTCAATGTGTAGGGGTATGAGGTAATTGAGGTAGAGATGTACATATAGGTAGGGATAAAGTTACTAGACAACAGGATATGAATTAGACAGTAGCAGCAGTGTATGTGAGGAGTCAAAAGAACAAAAAGAGTCTTTCAGATAGTCGGTAGCAGAGAGAACAGTTTATGAATTGGGTGGCTGGAGTCATTGACAATATTTAGGGCCTTCCATAAGAATTCATAGTTGTGGAATGGGAAGGTCACAAACCTACGTAGGCAAGGAGTGTGGCGGTCATATGACTTCATAAGCTAGTGGTGTGAATGAGGTCATCAGTTCTCATAGAGGAGCAGTGTTGAGGTTACTGTAGAGTGGCTATGAGCATGGTTGAGAGTTGTTTATGTTAAAGCAAAAGATGCTGGCCGCTGGCCAGAACAATAATCTGCAATGCTAGGTGGTTTGGAGGTTATAAGCCTGCATAGCCAAGGAGTATGGATGTCACAAGTCTGCATAGGCGAAGAGCAAGGCGTTTATAATCAGCTGGGGACTGTTGAGGTTATTATGTCTAGGTCTTCATGATCCCGAATGGCACAGCGGTCTAAGGCACTGCGTCTCAGTGCTAGAGGTGTCACTACAGACAGACCCTGGTTCGATTCCAGGCTGTACCACAACCGGCCGTGATTGGGAGTCCCATAGCGCGGTGCACAATTGGCCCAGCGTCGTCTGGGTTAGGGTAGGCCGTCATTGTAAATAAGAATTTGTTCTTAACTGACTTGCCTAGTTAAAGGTAAAATAAAAAAAATGTGAGGCTACAGTAGAGAAACCCACTCTGCATAGTGGGTTTCACTGTAGTCACTGAGATCTGTAGACTGTGCTGTTGTAGGAAGCCTGTCAACTGGAGGCAGTGATAGTCTGTTTGTTGGCCCCCTTTCTCCTCTTGTGAGGTCTGCTACGCTGCAGTGTGTGTGTGTGTGTGTGTGTGTGTGTGTGTGTGTGTGTGTGTGTGTGTGTGTGTGTGTGTGTGTGTGTGTGTGTGTGTGTGTGTGTGTGTGTGTGTGTCTGCCAACAGGCAGGCAAGAGAAATGTGGCTCAGGCGTGATTTTAGGTGGAATGCTTTGATGATTGAGGCCCTTGATCCGAGCAAGATTCAGGGTTCTCCGTCCAGTGTTTGTGTGTCTGTGTTCTACTTTGAGAGTGACGAAGAGCTCACAGAAGCCCAGACATAGAGATCACTGTAAACTCAGCACCCCTCTTTACCAGCTTGTTTGCAGTAAAGTTCTCAGACACACACTGCCGCTCAGTCTGCTACTGTAGAAGCTAGCGTTAACCCTTTCTTCACTGTATCCCACGACCTCCTATATCACACTACTCTGTTTACAGTCTTCTGTGGGTGGAGTCATAACCTTGCTGTGACTTTGACACCTTCCACGGAGACAGGGAATGCACTATAAAAGGGCGGGACCTTTGATACGGTATACCATGTTAACATTTACAGGTCACACTGCCCTCAGTTCGTGACCAACACATTTACACATTGTATTTGATTTAGGACCGAGAAGGCACCTCATAAGGGACACATGGAATTACAACACATGCATAACACATTACAGACGTGATACTTTTAGCAGGAGAGGTTTTGGACCTATGAGTACAGCGGGAATGGTCCGTTTTGAAGAGTGAGGAATGCTACTGTATGGAAATAGAACTGAAAGGCAGTGCTTCCCACCCTTCCCCCCCTCTCTCCCTCCCTCCCTCCCTCCCTCCCCCATCTCCCTCCTCCGCTCTGTGTGCTCGCCGGTTGCCAAGTGCTAAGAATCCGGGGAATGTGGGATTGCAGTATTCTGATAAAGTTTGCTTTGTTCCCTCAGTGACCTGAGCACTGGGAGGGAGGCAGGGAGTGTCAGCCTGAGCAGTACAGTGGTACACACACACACAGATACACACACACACACACACAGATACACACACTCACAGATACACATGTACTGTATATAGTTTCCAGACACACATACATACGAGTATGACATACACATAGACAGCCACGCATACATTTGCGTACATGTACTGTGTACATCATACAGACAACCACACACCCGACCATGCTAGCGATGGTATCACAGCTGAACAGGAAAACAGACATTCCAAGGACGTTAGCCCAAAAGTAACACACTTAAACTGTCCACTCAATGTGAAATAAAGGTAGAGTTGGTTGATATGGTGGAACAGGATTAGGTGGTAGAGCACTTGGAATAAGGTGGGAGGGCTATAGAATATAGTGATGCATTCCTCACCTTATCTTTTCACAGCATACACATGTGATTACATGCACAAGCACATGTAGGGACACACACACACACACACACACACACACACATGTGGAAAACTTTTGAAGTACACTACACACATCATAGACATGTATCCCCTACATTTAGAGACACACCGGTGTCACACAGCAGAGGGTAGGGTTAGGGCGGGTGTGGGGGAGTGTGTATGGTAAACACAGAAATGGACACTTTGTGATTGCATGGTGGGAGGAGGAGAGGGTTAACAGGGGGAGGCAGGAAGTCAGAGTTTTGGTTGGGGGATCAGGGGTGGAAAGGCCACTGGGAGAGAGTTCCACAGTGCAGACACACTGCTTTTTGTGCGAAGGGGCAATCAGTTTATTTCACTGTGTGTGTGTGTGCGTGTGCGTGTGCGTGTGCGTGTGCGTGTGCGTGTGCGTGTGTGTGTGTGTGTGTTAGTCTAAGCCTATACGTATCTGTGTTTGTGTGCCTGTGGGAGTGTGTGTGATGGCTAAACAGAAGCCCTGTGTGGTGTTTACATGGGAAATATGACGCCAGTACATTGTGTGGGGGGGGCTGCCGTCGTGGAATGTCACATGCTTACAGGACAACAAAGGAAAGGCAGAGAAAACATACTGGAGACCAGTGACCCTATACTGGACTCCAGAGCTGTAGCTACTGAGCCAAGTTTGTTGGAGATTTGGGATTTTTGAAAGGCGCCAACTGTTCCAATACAATGACAATGTAGTTAGCATGTTGTGGGACCTTTGGTGCTAACATGGCGATAGTTGGCCAAACTGAACTGGAGCTATACATATATGGCTATGCTGTATGTTACTAAAGCATAGTTCAACTAATGCCCGATGTGTGGTTTTAGCAGTGTGCATATACACTCTCCAGGACAACTGGCAGTATGGGCTACTGTAAACATCCTTGACTGAAAGCTGGTGTTTCATATAGGGCTTTCAGTCGGATGTTTGCAGCTGCCAACTGCTATTATCATCGCAACTACTATACAGATATTTTTACATAGCGACAACTGTTATAGCCATCACTATTAGGCTTACAGAGTCAACTGTGTCTGCCATTAAAACGAAGAGGCTTACTCTAGCGCGCACATAGAGCCGTGGACTCTAGCCATTCTGTAACATGAATTGATCAATTAAATCCAAATATGTTTAGGGACTCACACCCTGTTTCAGCACTCTGGACAGCTCTGACAGGCCATCACAGGGGAGCAAACCCACAGTGATTACAAATATGGAGGAGTCTCAATTCTCTTAGTTCAGTTAGATGGTTTTCTTACTGTGTCTCCTTTCCCTCATGACCACTGAAAAGTGAACGCACTGGACACACACACACACTGCTACTTTTCCTTATGCTGTGTGTCTGTTAGCACCATCTCTGATGACTGTGCCCAAAGGAGTTCAGAATAAGAGAGTGGGAGAAAGGGAGAGGGAGGATAGGAAATGACTGCAAGGCTCTGTTCAGGCCAGTTGATTAACAGTGGCAGGGAGGGGTTACATCCTCAGGAGAGAAAAGAGGCGGGGGGATGAGGGAAAGCTGAACACGGGCCAGGGGCCCAGGGATCTCAAATGTCAGATAATGCTATTCCGTGGGAGTCGTCTGCCATCTTGTTTTCCTCATCACGGGCTGCATCTCAATAGTTCGAAATTCCTTTCCTTGTCTAGGATACTACCTTTATCTACTACCCTTTCTGACCACTGGCAAGCAACACGGTGGAAACTTGTCAAGTCCTTTTACCAAACAGTGTTCTTGAAGGAAAGGGGACAAGGAAAGTTTATGATTAGGGTAATCTTACCCTTGATCTGTGTGTAAGAGTGAGTTCTAACTTCTGACCTATGACCTCTCCGGGCTTCAGTCAGTGTAAACATCCTACACTCTCAGCGGTGCCCTCTTTCAGCCGGGAGTGGGATGTTTGCGCTGCCTGACTCGGGAACGCTCCCGGAATATAGTGGCCTGCTTTCGGAATGCCGGCTGAGCCGAAGCATGAAACGGGTAAGGGTCGCCCTCTGATTGGCTGTGACCGGCTGATGTCGGCGCTGGTGAGACGGTACCACCCATCTCACAATAGATGTGTCTAGGCAGGTAGCCTAGTGGTTCAGAGCATTGAACCAGTAACCTAAAGATTGCTGGTTTGACTCCCTGAGCCGACTGAAAAATCGGAAAATATGCCCTTGAGCACGGCACTTAACTCGAATTGCTGCTGAAAGTTCCTCTGGATAAGAGAGTGCTCAATGACTCAAATGTTAAACAGACACGCTACAGGAAACACACACACACACAGACTTACGGGAATGACGTCATGGCAAAAGGGAGCGTAAGAGGATGTAGCTATAAATACCTTCATATGACCCCACAGAGACACACAGCCCTCTCCATGTCTCCCACCCTTCCTCCATGGGATGGGTTAGCTTTAGTGCCCTTGTTCTACTGTTATTACTCCTTAACCCCAATGTTCTTTTGGGTTTAACTCTCTGTTTTCCCTAATCTTACCCTCTCTCTCTCTCTCTTCAATACAGACATCAGAGGAAGAAATACACTAAAAGTATGTGGACACCTGCTCGTCGAACATCTCATTCCAAAATCATGGGCATTAATATGGAGTTGGTCCCCCCCTTTGATGCTATAACAACTTCCACTCTTCTGGGAAGGCTTTCCACTAGATGTTGGAACATTGCTGCGAGGACTTGCTTCCATTCAGCCACAAGCATTAGTAAGGTCGGGCACTGATGTTGGGCGATCCCATGGGGTTGAGGTCAGGGCTCTGTGCAGGCAAGTCAAGTTCTTCCACACCAATCTCGACAAGCCATTTCTGTATGGACCTCGCTTTGTACACGGGGGCATTGTCATGCTAAAACAGGGAAGGCCCTTCCCCAAACTATTGCCACAATGTTAGAAGCACAGAATCGTCTAGAATGTCATTGTATGCTGTAGCGTTAAGCTGGAGCTAAGGGGAATAGCCCGAACCATGAAAAACAGCCCCAGACCATTATTCCTCCTCCACCAAACTTTACAGTTGGCACTATGCATTGGCAGGTAGCGTGATTCATCACTCCAGAGAACGCATTTCCACTGCTCCAGAGTCCAATGGCGGCGAGTTTTACACCACTCCAGCCCGACGCTTGGCATTGCGCATGGTAGGCTTAGGCTTGTGTGCAGCTGCTTGGTCATGGAAACCCATTTCATGAAGCTCCCGACAAATAGTTATTATGCTGACGTTGCCTCCAGAGGCAGTTTCGAACTCGGTAGTGAGTGTTGCAACCGAAGACAGATGATTTTTACGCTCTTCAGCACTCGGAGGTCCCATTCAGTGAGATTGTGTAGCCTACCACTTAGCAGTTGAGCCATTGTTGCTCCTAGACGTTTCTACTTCACAATAACAGCACTTACAGTTGACTAGGGCAAAAATGTGACTAACTGACGTGTTGGAAAGGTGGCATCCTATGACGGTACCACTTTGAAAGATACTGAGCTCTTCAGTACAGGCCATTCTACTGTCAATGTTTTCCTATTGAGATTGCATGGCTGTGTGGTCAATTTTAAACACCTGTCAGCAACGGGTGTGGCTGAAATAGCTGACTGCACTAATTTCAAGGGGTGTCTACATACTTTTGTAGTGTATAAGCTTTGACTTTATTTAGGTTAGAGGGTGTCCTGTCTCCATGGTTTACAATGTTAAAGGCAATGTTGAATATATTGTCTTTCCCTTCAATTCACCAGAAGAGGGCAGGCTAGCCTTGCAGATCTCACATCGCTTAGGAAGTGCCGTATAATTACTGCATTAAATACTGTATTATCAAAAACAATCTATTGTATAGACAAGATAGTCAAGTGACTGCTCTGACAATGGAAATACATGTCCTCAAAGATGGAATGCAAGTTGGAGGCGAGATCAGGTGGGACCGTTCCAACCTGAACTAAGTCGTGCAGGTTTTCCACGTGAATCCACTTATATCAGTACATTTGTAACAGCCTAAACATTACGAAACTTGTATCAGACTAAATAAACTTCACGTAATTCATATCTGTCTCATAGACCTCCATACAAAAAAATTATCACACGACCATATTTTGGGCAGAGTAAATCCTCTCGCTTTGCCTCATCTCTGATATTATTCAGAATACCATAGGCCTGATTCCACATTGAACACTGCTTTTCTCCCCTCTTTCCTTTATGACTCACCATTGCAGGTTTGAAAAGACTGCAGAGACTTAAGCAGGGTGCGCTCCAGCTATTCAAATAGGGTACAGGTGAAAGTGTCTGTGTTAGTGTGTGTGCTTAGTAAACATAATAACAGTCAAAATATGTTTTTTCATCTATTATTGAATATCATTAATAAAGGCTGTTGTGTAATGAATAATGTGTGTGATTGTCTCAATGAGAGTAAAACATTCATGGGTTTGCTATCATCCTCGAAACTTTTGTGGTCTCTCTTGAACTGATTAGGGGATTCACATGCTTTCTCTCTATTCCAAACTTTAAATCACTCCTTGTCTCTCTCTGCCACGAGGAACTGAAACGTAGAGTAACGTAGAGCTGACCTGGGTATTTCTGTGGTCAATGAAAGAGCTGGCTGACCAACCTGCCTCACACACACATTCAGTGCCTTTAGAAACTATTCACACCATTTGACATATTGCAAATTTTGTTGTGTTACAGACAGAATTAAAATGGATTACATTTAGATTTGTTTTCACTGGCCTACAGACAATAGCCCATAATGTCAAAGTGGAATTATGTTTTTTCAAATGTTTACTAATGAATTTGTAAAAATTAAGCTGAAATGTCTTGAGTCAAGTATTAGATTTTTTTTAATGACTACCTTATCTCTGTACCCCACACATACAATTATTTCTAAGGCCATCAGTTGAGCAGTGAATTTCAAACTGAGATTCAATCACAAAGACCAGGGAGGTTTTCCAGTGCCTCGCAAAGAAGGACACCTATTTGTAGATGGGTAAAAACATTTTTTTAAAGCAGACATTGAATATCGCTTTGTGCATGGTGAAATTATTCATTACACTTTGGATGGTCTATCAATACATCCAGTCACTACAAAGATACAGGCGTCCTTCAACTCAGTTGCCGAAGAGGAAGGAAACTGCTCAGGGATTTACCATAAGGCCAATAGTGATTTAAAACTGTTACAGTTTAATGGCTGTGATAGGAGAAGACTGAGGATGGATCAACAACATTGTAGTTACTCCCAAATACTAACCTAAATTAGTGAAAAGGAAGCCTATACAGAATAAAAAATATTACAAAACATGCATCCTGTTCACAACACAGCAAAACATTTGACAAAGCAATTCACTTTTTGTTCCGAATATAAAGTGTTATGTTTAGAGCAAATCCAATAAAACACATTATTGGATACCATTCTCCATATTTTCAAGCATAGCGGTGACTGCATTCTGTTATGGATATGCTTGTAATCATTAAGGACTTGTGAGTTTTTCAGAATAAAGTAGAAATGGAATGGAGGCACAGGCAAATCCAAGAGGAAAATCTGGTTCAGTCTGCTTTCCACCAGACACTGGGTGATGAATTCACCTTTCAGTAGGACAATAACCTAAACAAGGCCAAATCTACATTGGAGTTGCTTACCAAGAAGACAGTGAATGTTCCGGGGCGGTCTAGTTACTTGAACATCTATGTCAAGACCTGAAAATGGTAGTCTAGCAATTTGACAGATGTTAGAGAATTTTTTAAAGAATAACGGGCAAATGTTGCAGAATCCAGGTGTGGAAAGCACTTAAACTTCTTTGGGATCGATGTCCCGTCCACAGGACGGCTGAGCTACATAGGCTAATATGATTAGCATGAGGTTGTAAGTAACAATAACATTTCCCAGGACATAGACATGTATGATATTGACAGAAAGCTTACATTTTTGTTAATCTAACTGCACTGTCCAATTTATAGTAGCTATTACAGTGAAATAATACCTTGCTATTGTTTGAGGAGAGTGCACAATTTTGAACATGAAAAGTTATTACTAAAACAAATTAGGCACATTTGGACAGTCTTGATACAACAGTTTGAACAGAAATGCAATGGTTCATTGGATCAGTCTAAAACTTTGCACACACACACTGGTACCATCTAGTGGCCAAAATCTGGTACAAAGAATTTCCGCAAACTTCAAAGTGCTTCCTTTCAAATGGTACCAAGAATGTGCATATCCTTGCTGATTTGGGTATGTCATTTTAGGCGAGAATTGGAAAAAAAGGCGGATCCTTATGAGGTTTTTAGAGATTTACCCAGAAAGACTCACAGCTGTATTCACTGCCAAAGGTGCTTCTAGTATTGACTTAGGGGTGTGAATATTTATGTACAGTGCATTCTGAAAATATTCAAACCCCTTGATTTTTTACCACAATTTGGTACTTTACAGCCTTATTATAAAATGTATTAAATCGTTTTTTGCCTCATCAATCTAAACACAATACTGTACCCCGTAATGACAAAGCAAAAACGGGATTGTAGAATTTTTATAAACATTTTGTATCACATTTACGTAAGTTTTCATAAGTATTAAGTATTTATAAGTACTCAGTACTTTGTTGAAGCACCTTCTTGGGCACGACACTACAACCTTGGCACACCTGTATTTGGGGAGTTTCTCCCATCCCTTCTCTGCAGATCCTCCCAAGCTCTGTCAGGTTGGATGGGTAGCGTCGCTGCACAGCTATTTTCAGGTCTCGCCAGAGAAGTTAAATCAGGTTCAAGTCCGGGCTCTGGCTGGGACACTCAAGGATATTCAGAGACTTGTCCCATAATCACTCCTGTGTTGTCTTGGCTGTGTGCTGAGGGTTGTTGTCCTGTTGGAAGGTGAACCTTCGCCCCAGTTTGAGGTCCTGAGCGTTCTGGAGAAGGTTGTCATCAAGGATCTCTCTGCTTTGCTCCGTTCATCTTTCCCTCGATCCTGACTCATCTCCCAGTCCCTGCCGCTGAAAAACATCCACACAGCATGATGCTGCCACCACCATGCTTCACCGTAGGGATGGTGCCAGGTTTTCTCCAGACGTGACGCTTGGTATTCAGGCCAAGAGTTCAAACTTGGTTCCATAAGACCATAGAATCTTGTTTCTCATGGTCTGAGAGTCCTTTAGGTAACTTTTGGCAAACTCCAAGCAAGCTGTCATGTGCCTTTTACTGCGGAGTGGCTTCCGTCTGGCCACTCTACCATAAAGTTCTTATTGGTGGAGTGCTACAGAGAAGGAAGGAAGGTTCTCCCATCTCCACAGAGGAACTCTGGAGCTCTGTCAGTGACCATCGGGTTCTTGGTCACCTCCCTAACCTAGGCCCTTCTCCCCCAATTGCTCAGTTTGGCCAGCCGGCCAGCTCTAGGAAGAGTCTTGGTGGTTCCAAACTTCTTCCATTTAAGAATGATGGAGGCCACTGTATTCTTGGGGACCTGTGTTCTTGGTTTTTGCTCTGACATGCTGTCAATTGTGGGACCTTATATAGACAGGTGTGAGCCTTTCCAAATCATGTCCAATCAATAGAATTTACCACAGGTGGACTCCAATCAAGCATCTCAAAGATGAGCAATGGAAACAGGATGCACCTGAGCTTAATTTCGAGTCTCATAGCAAAGGGTCTGAATACTTATGTACATTTATTTTTTTATTTTTTTTATTTTTTATTTTACCCCCTTTTCTCCCCAATTTCGTGATATCCAATTGCGATCTTGTCTCATCACTGCAACTCCACATAGGGCTTGGGAGAGGCGAAGGTTATATCATGCGTCCTCCGAAACATGACCCCCCAAACCGCGCTTCTAAACACCTGCCTTCTTAACCCGGAAGCCAGCAGCACCAACGTGTCGGAGGAAACACCGGATTTGAATACTTTCCGAATGCACTGTAAATGAGATATCTGTATTTCATTTTCAATCAATTTGCTAACATTTCAAAAAAACATGTTTTCACTTTGTCATTATGGGGTATTGTATGTCGATGGAAGAGAAATAGATTTGATCCATTTTTAATTCAGGCTGTACAAAATGTGGAATTAGTTAAGCGGTATGAATACTTTCTGAAGGCACTGTACACTCACACACACATACACACACACACACATAGTGCTGTTACACTCATTAAATCAGTCACAAGTAGAAACAGAAAAACATGTATTTGGACAGCTGGAGAGGCAGGATTATGTGAGAGTTGTGCTAAGTGTTTGGATCAAAACAACAGTCTGGCCAGAAGGGTTGCCAAAGGTCAACCAAGTACAGCACGTGTGTTTGGTTTGTGTGCGTGCGTGTTATTCCATCTCATGAAACCTGTGAATCCCCTTAACCATATATAATTTATTATTTAATTAATTGTCAACTCCTTGGTCAAATAAATGTTTCATACACACGCACTGTCTTTGTGCTTACTGGTGTAGGCCTATTTTCTTTTCACGTCTCTTTTTGTGCCTTAGAAAAAGCAGAGGTTCTCTCAGAGTAACAGCTAGTTTTGACCCCAAACTGAATCCCTGAAACCTAAACAAGTCCAATTCCGGGTGAGAAACGCAGTTTAGCGTTTTTCGTCGTGAATCTTGTTCTGGAGGCAGCTCTGCTGCACAGCCGCAAAGTCATAAAATCTGATTTTAAACCTAACTTTAAAGGTTCTACATATAGGATGTTTTTATTTTATGTTTGCACTGTAATTTCAGAAAATGTCCAT
Source organism: Salvelinus fontinalis (assembly GCF_029448725.1). Classification (NCBI taxonomy): domain Eukaryota; kingdom Metazoa; phylum Chordata; class Actinopteri; order Salmoniformes; family Salmonidae; genus Salvelinus; species Salvelinus fontinalis. The sequence continues at coordinate 50,331,405 of NC_074665.1, forward strand.
AATATAATATATCTGCAGTAATAGTGGATTGATAGTGTTTCACAGTATTACTTGCCTGCCAGTGTTGTGATTGACTGTGGTATTCGCCAATTGATTTCAAAAGCCGGAGCAGCATCTGTTGTCAAAATAGGAAAGCTGTTTGACTTTCTGGCTGTGTTATCTAGTTAAAATCACACTCATTTTCTGGTTACTTCAATTCTACACTGTTCGCTCAATTCCAGGTTACAGCTGTAAAAACTATATTTTTTGTTTCGCAGAGATATAAATGGTACAATGATTCCCTACACCATTCAGTACTTGTTTTCTCACATAAATTGTAATTGAGCGAATAGTATAGAATTTTAGCAACCAGGAAATGACAGAGCGATTTCCACTAGATAACACTGCCACAGTCAGAACAGCTTTCCCATTCTGACAAAGAATGCCGCTCAGGCGGGAGAAATCAATAGTGGAATATCACAGTGAATCACAACACTGGCGGGTAAGTAGTACTTTGAAACACTATTATTCCACTATTAGCGCCATATACGGTAAACTGTACAGTGCCTTCAGAAAGTATTCATACCCGTTGACTTATTCCACATTTTGTTGTGTTACAGCTGGAAATTAAAATGGATTAAATAGATTTTTTTCTCTTTTCTCTTACCCATCTACAGACAATGCCCCACATAATGACAAAGTGAAAACATGTTTTTAGAAATGTTAGATACGTAAATATCTGAAATATCATTTCAAAATATCATTTCAAAATAAAATAAAATATAATTTACATATGTATTTACACCCTTGAGATATTACATGTTGGTTGTTGAAAATTGCAAGAAATACATTTTCAAGTCTTTCCATACAGTGGCTTGCAAAAGTATTCACCCCCTTGGCATTTTTCCTATTTTGTTGCCTTACAACCTGGAATTAAAATAGATTTTTTGCAAGTTTGTATCTTGATTTACACAACATACCTACCACTTTGAAGATGCAAAATATTTTTTCTTGTGAAACAAACAAGAAATAAGACTAAAAACAGAAAACTTCAGCGTGCATAACTATTCATCCCCCCCAAAGTCAATACTTTGTAGATCCACCTTTTGCAGCAATTACAACTGCAAGCCACTGGGATTTTTGCCCATTCTTCAAGGCAAAACTGCTCCAGCTACTTCAAGTTGGATGGGTTCCACTGGTGTACAGCAATCTTTAAGTAATACCACAGATTCTTAATTGGATTGAGGTCTGGGCTTTGACTAGGCCATTCCAAGACATTTAAATGTTTCCCCTTAAACCACTCGAGTGTTGCTTTAGCAGTATGCTTAGGGTCATTGTCCTCTCTGGAAGACTGAAAAAGGTTTTCCTCAAGAATTTCCCTGTACTTAGTGCCATCCATCATTCCTTAAATTCTGACCAGTTTCCCAGTCCCTGTCGATGAAAAACATCCCCACAGCATGATGCTGCAGACATAGCGTTTTCCTTGATGGCCAAAAAGCTAAATTTAGTCTTATCTGACCAAAGTACCTTCTTCCATATGTTTGGGGAGTCTCCCACATGTCTTTTGGCGAACACTAAATGTGTTTTCTTTTTTTCTCTTTTTTTTCCTGGCCACTCTTCCGTAAGGCTAGCTCTGTGGAGTGTACAGCTTGAAGTGGTCCTATGGACAGATACTCCAAACTCTGCAGTGGAGCTTTGCTGCTCCTTCAGGGTTATCTTTGGTCTCTTTGTTGCCTCTCTGTTTAATGCCCTCCGTGCCTGGTCCGTGAGTTTTGGTGGGCGGCCCTTTCTTGGCAGGTTTGTTGTGGTGCCAAATTCTTTCCTTTTTTAATAATGGATTTAATGGTGCTCCGTGGGATGTTCAAAGTTTCGGATATTTTTTATAACCTAACCCTGATCTGTACTTCTCCACAACTTTGTCCCTGACGTGTTTGGAGAGCTCCTTGGTCTTCATGGTGCCGCTTGCTTGGTGGTGGTGATGGTGGTGAGATCATGTGACAGATCATGTGACAGTTAGATTGCACACAGGTGGGCTTTATTTTACAAATCATGTGACTTTTGAATGTAATTGGTTGCACCGGGTCTTATTTAGGGTCTTCATAGCAAAGGGGATGAATACATACACACGCACCACTTTTCCGTTTTTTGTATAATTTCTTTTTTTAAACAAGTAATTTTTTTCATTTCACTTCACCAATTTGGACTATTTTGTGTATGTCCATTAAATGAAATCCCAATAAAAATCAAATTTAAATGACAGGTTGTAATGCAACAAAATAGGAAAAACGCCAAGGGGGATGAATACTTTTGCAAGGTACTGTAGATTTTTAAGCCGATTTAATTGTAGTTATATTTTTGACTACATTGGGCCTATAATATTTAATCGATTTTACACAGTAGTGGTGAGTTTATTGTCTATGTCCAACAATAAAGTTTTTCTTATTTATATTTTCCTTCTTATTCGCCACATGTTATCTTATCTTCAAGGTCTTAATGTTTACCTATATACAGTATACACTTTCTAAATGTCTCTGATTTAATACATGTAGCTGTAGATGAGAACAAGTGAATGCTAAATCTGATGTAATGCATCATATGCACCTCTTTCAAATAAATTAATAATATTTGTCACGTTCCTGACCTATTTCTGTTAATTTGTTATATGTGTTAGTTGGTCAGGACGTGAGTTTGGGTGGGCATTCTATGTTTTCTGTTTCTGTGTTGGTTTTGGGTTGCCTGGTATGGCTCTTAATTAGAGGCAGGTGTTTGGCGTTCCTCTAATTAAGAGTCATATTTAGGTAGGCGTTGTCACAGTCTTCGTTGTGGGTGATTGTCTTCCGTGTCTGTGTCTGCAGGACTGTTTACGGTTTGTTCGGTTTGTGTAGCCTATGTTGCCTATTCGTGCGTTTTTCTTGTTTTATGCAAGTACGTCGTCTAGGTCTGTCTACACCGTTTGTTGTTTTGTTAGTTTAGTCAAGTTCGTGTTTTCGTTAATAAAATATGTCATTTCACTACGCTGCGCCTTGGTTCCCTCAATACTCCTCCTCTTAAGATGAAGAGGAGGAGGACTGCCGTTACAATATTATTAATATCATAAAACAATGTGTTAGATATGAAACTTTTGATTGGCCAACATATTGAAAGATTTCTTGTATAAAAGGTGTTAATATCATAAAACAATGTGTCAGATATGAAACTTTTGATTGGCCAACATAATGAAAGATTTCTTGTTAAAAAGGTGTGAATGTAAGAAAACAATGATGATCACACCAACTCTGACAGAGACAAATCCCTGGAGCCAACTGGTGGTACAGACAGGAAGTAGCACACTTCTTATCAGGTGCAGACACAACACCTGCAGAAGTTTCCAGTCCAAACTTGAGAGTAAACTGAAACAAGAAAAGGATAAAAACATCAAGAAGCCAAGGCAAAAGTTCCAATCTGGAAGGAGAGTGAATGTCAGTCTCACACACAGGCAGCCGCACATGCTTGATAACGTACAGTTGAAGTTGGACGTTTACATACACCTTAGCCAAATACATTTAAACTCGTTTTTCACAATTCCTGAAATGTAATCCTAGTAAAAATTCCCTGTTTTAGGTCAGTAAGGATCACCACTTTATTTTAAGAATGTGAAATGTCAGAATAATGGTAGAGAGAGTAATTTATTTCATCTTATATTTCTTTCAGCACATTCCCAGTGCGTCAGAAGTTTACATACACTCAATTAGTATTTGGTAGCTTTGCTTTTAAAATTCTTTAACTTGGGTCAAACGTTTCGGGTAGCTTTCCACAAGCTTCCCACAATAAGTTGGGTGAATTTTGGTCCATTCCTCCTGACAGAGCTGGTGTAATTGAGTCAGGTTTGTAGGCCTCCATGCTCGCACACGCTTTTTCAGTTCTACCCACACATTTTCTATAGGATTGAGATCATGGCTTTGGAATGGCCACTCCAATACCTTGACTTTGTTGTCCTTAAGTCATTTTGCCACAACTTTGGAAGTATGCTTGGGGTCATTGTCCATTTGGAAGACCCATTTGCAACCAAGCTTTACCTTCCTGACTGATGTCTTGAGATGTTGCTTCAATATATCCACATAATTTTCCATCCTCATGATGCCATCTATTTTGTGAAGTGCACCAGTCCCTCCTGCAGCATAGCACCCCCACAACATGATGCTGCCACCCCCGTGCTTCACGGTTGGGATGGTGTTCTTCGGCTTGCAAGCCTCCCTCTTTTTCCTACAAACATAACGATGGTCATTATGGCCAAACAGTTCCATTTTTGTTTCATCAGACCAGAGGAGATTTCTCCAAATAGTACGATCTTTGTCCCCATGTGCAGTTGCAAACCGTAGTCTGGCTTATTTATGGCGGTTTTGGAGCAGTGGCTTCTTCCTTGCTGAGCGGCCTTTCAGGTTATGTTGATATAGGACTGGTTTTACTGTGGATATAGATACTTTGTACCTGTTTCCTCCAGCATCTTCACAAGGTCCTTTGCTGTTGTTCTGGGATTGATTTGCACCTTTCGCACCAAAGTATGTTCATCTCTAGGAGACTGAATGCATCTCCTTCCTGAGCGGTATGACGACTGCGTGGTCCCATGGTGTCATACTTGCATACTATTGTTTGTACAGATGAACATGGTACCTTCAGGCGTTTGGAAATTGCTCACAAGGATGAACCAGACTTGTGGAGGTCTACCATTTTTTTCTGAGTTCTTGGCTGATTTCTTTAGATTTCCCCATGATGTCAAGCAAAGAGGCACTGAGTTTGAAGGTAGGCCTTGAAATACATCCACAGGTACACCTCCAATTGACTCAAATGATGTCAATTAGCCTATCAGAAGCTTCTAAAGCCATTTTCCAAGCTGTTTAAACGCACAGTCAACTTAGTGTATGTCAACTTCTGACCCAATGGAATTGTGATACAGTGAGTTATAAGTGAAATAATATAATACAGTGAGTTATAAGTGATATAGTCCTAACCGACTTGCCAAAACTATAGTTTGTTAACAAAATGTTTGGAATGGTTGAAAAACAAGTTTTAATGACCCCAACCTAAGTGTATCTAAACTTCCGACTTCAACTGTATGGGATATCAGGTTACCAAGGTAACCTAAATGACTACCAACCCGTAGCACTCACATCTGTAGCCAAGCTTTGAAAGGCTGGTCATGGCTCACATCAACACCATCATCCCAGAAACCCTAGACAAACTCTCAAGCGGCATCACCGCTTGGTATGGCAACTGCTCGGCCTCCAACCACAAGGTGCTACAGAGGGTAGTGCATACAGCTCAGTACATCACTGGGACCAAGCATCCTGGCACCCAGGACCTCTATACCAGGCGATGTCAGAGGAAGGCCCTAAAAATTGTCAGACTCCAGCCACCCAAGTCATAGACTATTCTCTCTGCTACCGCATGGCAAGTGGTACTGGAGGACCAAGTCCAGGTCCAAGAGGATTCTTCACAGCTTTCCCCAAGCCATTAGACTGCTGAACAGTTAATCAAATGGCTACCCGGACTATTTTACATTTACCCCATTTTTTACGCTACTGCAACTCGCTGTTTATTATCGATGCATAGTCACTTCACCCTTACCTACATGTACATATGACCTCTATTACCTAAATTAACCCGTTCCCCCGCACATTGACTTGGTACCGGTACCCCCTGTATATAATTTTACCAAATTTCTGTCAGCATGTTTAATGTGCAACCAGAGGAAAAATAACTCTGGACCACCTTTACGCCACACACAGAGACGCATACAAAGCTCTCCCTCGCCCTCCATTTGGCAAATCTGACCATAATTCCATCCTCCTGATTCCAGCTTACATGTACAAAATAAAGCAGGAAGCACCAGTGACTAGAACAATAAAAAAGTGGTCAGATGAAGCAGATGCTAGGCTACAGGACTGTTTTGCTAGCACAGACTGGAATATGTTCCAGGATTCCTCTAATGGCATTGAGGAGTACACCACATCTGTCATTGGCTTCATCAATAAGTGCATCGATGACGTCGTCCCCACAGTGACCTTACGTACACAAACCAACCAGAAGCCATGGATTACAGGCAGCATCCGCACTGAGCTAAAGGTAGAGCCGCCGCTTTCAAGGAGCGAGACTCTAACCCGTAAGCTCATAAGAAATCCCGCTATGCCCTCCGACGAACCATCAAACAGGCAAAGCGTCAATACAGGACTAAGATCAAGTTGTACTACACCGGCTCTGACGCTCGTCGGATGTGGCAAGGCTTGCAAATCATTACAGACTACAAAGGGAAGCACAGCCGAGAGCTGCCTAGTGACACGAGTCTACCAGACGAGCTAAACTACTTCTATGCTTGCTTAGAGGCAAATAACACTGAAATATGCATGAGAAGACCAGCTGTACCGGAAGACTGTGGGATCACGCTCTTCGCAGACGATGTGAATAAGACCTTTAGACAGGTCAACATTCACAAGGCCACGGGGCCAGATGGATTACCAGGACGTGTACTGCGAGCATGCGCTGACCAACTAGCAAGTGTCTTCACTAACATTTTCAACCTCTCTCTGTCCGAGTCTGTAATACCAACATGTTTTAAGCAGACCACCATAGTGCCTGTGCCCAAGAACACTAAGGTAACCTGCCTAAATGACTACCGACCCGTAGCACTCACGTCGGTAGCCATGGAGTGCTTTGAAGGGCTGGTCATGGCTCACATCAACACCATCATCCTAGAAACCCTAGACCCACTCCAATTTGCATACTGCCCCAACAGATCCACAGATTATGCAATCTCTATTGCACTCCATACTGCCCTTTCCCACATGGACAAAAGGAACACTTATGTGAGAATGCTATTCATTGACTACAGCTCAGCGTTCAACACCATAGTGCCCTCAAAGCTCATCAAGAAGCTAAGGACCCTGGGACTAAACACCTCCCTCTGTAACTGGATCCTGCACTTCCTGACGGGTCGCCTCCAGGTGGTAAAGTAGGTAGCAACACATCCGCCACGCTGATCCTCAACACAGGGGCCCCTCAGGGGTGCGTGCTCAGTCCCATCCTGTACTCCCCATTCACTCATGACTGCACGGCCAGGCACGAATCCAACACCATCATTAAATTTGCCGATTGACACAACAGTGGTAGGCCTGATCATCGACAACAACGAGACAGCCTATAGGGTGGAGGTCATAGACCTGGCCTTGTGGTGCTAGGACAACAACCTCTCCCTCAACGTGATCAAGACAAAGGAGATGATTGTGGACTACAGGAAAAAGAGGACCGAGCATGCACCCATTCTCATCGACGGGGCTGCAGTGGAGGTGGTTGAGAGCTTCAAGTTCCTTGGTGTCTACATCACCAACAAACTAACATGGTCCAAACACACCAAGACAGTCGTGGAGCGGGCACGACAAAACCTATTCTCCCTCAGGAGACTGAAAAGATTTGGCATGGGTCCTCAGATCCTCAAAAGGTTCTACATCTGCACCGTCGTTAGCATCCTAACTGGTTGCATCACTGCCTGGTATGGCAACTGCTCGGCCTCCGACCGCAAGGTGCTACAGAGGGTAGTGCGAAAGGCCCAGTACATCACTGGGGTCAAGCTTCTTGCCATCCAGGACCTCTATACCAGGCGGCGTCAGAGGAAGGCCCTAAAAATTGTCAAAGACTCCAGCCACCCTAGTCATAGACTCTTCTCTCTGCTACCGCACTGCAAGCGGAGCGGAGCGGAGCTCCAAGTCTGGGTCCAAGAGGCTTCTGAACAGCTTCTACCCCCAAGCCATAAGACTCATGAACATCTAGAGACTCATGAACATCATCAAATGGCTACCCAGACGATTTGCCTTGCCACCCCCCCCCCCCCCCTCCCCCTCCCATCTCCACACCACTGCCAATCTCTGTTGTCATCTGTGCATAGTCACTTTGTAAGTAAGCATTTCATTGTAAGGTCTACACCTGTTGTATTCAGCGCATGTGACTAATAAAATTAGATTTGATTATATAGCCTCGTTATTGTTATTTTATTGTGTTATTTTTTTAACTTTAATTAGTTTACCAAATATTGTATTACTCTGCATTATTGGTTAGGGGCTTGTAAAGTAAGAAATTCAGGATAAGGTTGTTGTATTCGGCACATGGGACAAATACATATTTAATTTTGAAAAACTTTGGAGCACCTTAAATGACATTTTGGACAAAAAGGCAAACTCTCCATCATTCATTGAATCAGATGGCTCATTCATCACAAAATCCACTTATTTTGCAAACTACTTTCATGATTTTTTCATTAGCAAGGTTAGCAAACTTAGGCATGACATGCCAACAACAAATTCTGAACCTACATATCCATGCATAACTGACCAAATTATTATAATTTTGAATTCTGTAAAGTGAGTGTGGAAGAGATGGAAAAACTACTGTTGTCTATCAACAATGACAAACTACCTGGGTCTGACAACTTGGATGGAAAATTACTGAGGATGATAGTGGACGACAGGGGCGCAATTCCACAAATTAACTTTTAACAAGGCATACCTGTTAATTGAAATGCATTCCAGGTGACTACCTCATGAAGCTGGTTGAGAGAATGCCAATAGTGTGCAAAGCTGTCATCAAGGCAAAGGGTGGCTACTTTGAAGAATCTCAAATATAAAATATATTTTGATTTGTTTAACACTTTTTTGGTTACTACATTATTCCATATGTGTTATTTCATAGTGTTGATGTCTTCACTATCATTCTACAATGTAAAACATAGTAAAAATAAAGAAAAACCCTTGAATGAGCAGGTGTCTCCATACTTTTGACTGGTACTGTAATGGAGAGCAAACATTAATGCTATTTTTTATGCAGGTTTTTTATACATATTTTTTATGCATGTCAATCTCTCATGACTCAAAGTCGAGGAGAGATTGACTTCATCACTACTTGTAGTTGTGAGAGGTATTGACATGTCGAATGCACCAAGTTGTTTACACTTTTAGCACACAGCTTGGACACCCATGCATACCCAACAAGACATGCCACCAGAGGTCTCTTCACAGTCCCTAAGTCCAAAACAGACTATGTGAGACGCACAGTACTACATAGAGCCATGGCTACATGGAACTCTATTCCACATCTAGTAACTCATGCGAGCAGTAAACTTTGATTAAATTAAATTTTAAAAATACACCTTAAGGAACAGCGGGGACTGTGAAGATACACACACACAGTTACAGACACATGCATACACACACACGATAACATGCGCACTATACACACATGTACACATGGATTTTGTGTTGTAGATATGTGGCAGTAGAGTAGTGGACGAGACACACACTTATTGTGTTGTGAAATGTATTGTAATGTTTTTGAAATTGTATAACTGCCTTTTGTGTGTGTGTGTTTGTGTGTATGTGAAAGATCACACATCATACCACACACGTTTCTTCTCCCCACACACTTCAATTTACACCAACCTGTGTGTGTTACTTCAGAGTGTTTAAGTTTTAAAATCTCTCCTGTTAACCCGAAATTGCCATAACTCTGGATATCCATAGCACTCTTTGTACTCATATGTGTGCTGCTGTCTATACACTCGCCTTCTGTGGTCTTGTAAACTGCCGTGGGGCAGTCAGGGTCATAGTAGGTCAGGCTCATAGAATGGCTTGAACAAACATGTTCTATCCATCTAACGGTGACAATATAATTTGCCATTAGTATATGTCGAACAATGAGAAATGTAGCTGGTTGGGTTTGTCTGTAGTGTCTTGCCACCAGCGCTCTCTACTCGCATATACTCTCTCTCTTACACACAACACACACACACATACGCACAAGAAAGTACACATTGTCTTTTCCTTTTGACTTGCCATATTTTAATACAGCAAAACATTTGTCTCGATACACTTTCTATACAAATCATAAGAATTGATACAAGTTACAAAACATCCTTATGTATTGAACCTTTACACATCCAAAGACAAGTCAGTCACAAGTATGGACGCAGACAGAGAGATGCATCTATCCCTGAAACAGACCACTATACATTGTATATGGAAGTAAAACATTTGAAGAGTTTCCAGCATTCCATAGAGTCGATTTACAGCTAGTCCCTCTCCTCATTCCTGTTTCTCGTGCCAATCCTCCATCCCCTCCCAAATCGCGTCATCTTAGCCCAGATGACAGAGGCAGTTAAACAAAGAGGGTCTGGAGAGAAACAGAGAGGGAATAGATTCTTCTTTATCATAATCTAGATTTCCTCTGAAAGATGGGGGGGGGGGGGGGGGGGGGGGGGGATGAGGCATTTTAACTGGTCTTCATTGGCACATTATTTCAATATGCCAATGCCAACCAACTGTATGGCTAGAGATAAGGAGAGACAGAAAGAGAGAACAAGAAAGAAAGAGAGTTTGATTCAAGCCATCCACTCAGCCTCCTTTAATTCTTGCAATTGTGGAAGAAGTGGTAGATGAAGAGTAGGAGGAGAAAGAGAGTGTGAGAGAGAGAAACCTTACAAAACAGATATGCACTGTATACAAAGAAGAGATACTCTATTGTGTATGTATGTCTATGGGTGAGGGACAGAGTGAGTAAATCTGTCTGTATGAATAATAAGGTGTGTATAGGCTTTACTATAAATGCTTATTTGTATCTACATACACTCAACAGTTATGCATTTTCTTTTCCCAATAAAAAAAAACAGGCATTTCACCATCCTGGATTCGGATCAAATTAATGTCTGGCACGTCCCCAATAGATTGGTCCAGGATTCAGGACCCAAGTGCCAGGTATTGTTGTCACCCGTTACCGCGAATCATGTGAAATGTGTGCCATTCAAAAAAGAGCTATGTCAAGCTGCCGTCAAGTTATTTGCGTGTTATAAGCATACCGGTACTCTGAAATGGTCACGTTCTGTCCTTGTGAAAGCAAAACGTACCTTTTCGCTAACACCCATCAGGTAACCAAATTCATACACAAAAACACCCTTTAACACAAACACTGGTAAGTACACACACATCCCTAATGGCACACAATCAACCAGTAAAAGATGAATAGAAAAAGAGGCACTTCAGATAGTAGTACACAAATTGCCTAGCACACACACACACTACCGTCTCAACACACTGATAGCTACAGTATTAATACTTGAGCCCATATTATCGATCACATTACAGTATACCTGAAAAGCTCATATATGAGCCTGTGCGTCTGACTAGCTTGGCTGCTCGGAAAGCTACAGAAGGCTTTGTGTAGGAAGATGGGATCCGACACCCAAAGTTTCACCGTCATCGCCAGGCTCAGCAGTCAATAGAAAGATCCGCTCAGGAAGTAACAAGAGATATTTCATATAGGAAGACAGATTGTCAAAGGTGCAAGATTCCACCCAGCAGCCGCCCTTTCAAGCAGCTGTTCATATCCTATCAGATTATTTGTTTCATACTTCCAACCAATCAGGCTGCTTGTTGTATGCTAAGCCCTACATGTGATCTGCTTGGCTAGAAGGTTTTGTACAATTAGTGGATTACCAAGTGCAGTCAATCCACACAAAAGGAAGAATGACATTGTGACAGAGAGAAAACATTGCAAGAGTAGTTTAACGTTAAGGATTGTGCTGCATACTAAACTTAGCTACTACAACTTAGCTACGACTTTTGAGTCCATAAAAACATGGCATGAGCCATTATTGCTACAATAACTCCCCCACCCACCCCCCAACCCATCAAGACACCACTTCTTCCCAAAACTATTCTCCCTACAGTCCTACAGTGGAACAGTCTCGATGTACTTGCCCCTGTCCCCCCTACCCCTCTCCATCACCCCCTCCTGGAGGGTTTTGGTGGAGACGGTATAGCCCTTGGTTCCCTTCCCATCTCCTCCCCCACCCCCCACTGCCACTGAGTCCTTCTTCGTAAGTGGACTACGAGCCCTATGGGGATCTCCTCCTCTCCTCTCCCTCTCTGGGGTGGGTTCTGCCACCCTGCCTCCTGGCCCTGCCTCAGCTCCTCTCCTCCTGGCCGGGGGCCCCCAGAGGAAGGTGTTGGCCGGCTGGTAGTGCTGGCGGGCGTACCGGAGCAGGCTGCGGCGGTGGGAGCGGAGGCGGATGGTGTAGACGTAATACTCTAGGGTGCTGTGCAGCATGTTGGGCAGGGTGCCCCGGCACAGAGCCTCGTCCAGCAGCAGACGCACCAGGGGGGCCTTGAAGGCCTCAAAGCCCAGCTCACCCAGAGACTTGAGGATGCGCGTGATCCGCAGATAGTTATGCTGGGACCTGGGGAGAGAGGGAGGGATAGGTTACTCATCACCAAACCACCTTCGCTATAGACCCAGAGAGAAATTGTGTGTGCGTGCGTGTGTGTAATTACACCTGTGTTTACCACTCACTCATTGAGGTGCTGAAAGCGTTCTTGCCAGTTGGAAGCTCGGGCGACATTCCCACTTTTATCCAGGAGTTTGATCCCGTAAAAATCCAGCATGAGTGTGTACGCCAGCAGAAATCGCCGCTTGGCCTCCCGAGTGCTTTGGAATTCCTATGGGAGACGGCAAAGATCAGTCGAAAGTATAAGTAGATCCCACAATATTCAAAATTCCTGTACAACATGATGGCATACTGACATATTCAGATCAGTCAAAGCACATGGTTAAGTCTTGTTATTGTCTTTACCTTGATCTCCTCCTGAGTGAGTTCTTGAGCATAGAAGTTGAGCCCTTGCTCCCTCAGAGGGAAAAGCCTGCAATAAAGACAGAGAGAGAAGACTGTCAAAGAGTGAGGTTAACTCTCTCCCCTTGACTTTTCTATGCACGTCTCCCTGTCCTCTCTTGCCTGTCTTTATTCTCTTGCTCTTCCCCACTGTCCTCTTTTCCTCTATAAACGCATCTCTCTCTCTTATTACAGTGGCTTGCGAAAGTATTCACCACCTTGGCATTTTTCCTATTTTGGGGGTTTGTATCATTTGCTTTACACAACATGCCTACCACTTTGAAGATGCAAAATATTTTTTATTGAGAGACGAACAAGAAATAAGACAAAAAAACTGAAAACTTGAGCGTGCATAACTATTCACCCCCCCCCCCAAAAGTCAATACTTTGTAGAGCCACCTTTTGCAGCAATTACAGAGGCAAGTCTCTTGGGGTATGTCTCTATAAGCTTGGCACATTTAGCCACTCTGATTTTTGTCCATTCAAGGCAAAACTGCTCAAGCTTCGTCAAGTTGGATGGGTTCCGCTGGTGTAAAGCAATCTTTAAGTCATACATACCACAGATTCTCAATTCGATTGAGGTCTGGGCTTTGACTAGGCCATTCCAAGATATTTAAATGCTTCCCCTTAAACCCCTCGAGGGTTACTTTAGCAGTATGCTTAGGGTCATTGGTCTGTACTTCTCCACAACTTTGTCCCTGACCTGTTTGAAGAGCTTCTTGGTCTTCATGGTGCCGCTTGCTTGGTGGTGCCGCTTGCTTAGTGGTGTTGCAGACTCTGGGGCCTTTCAGAACAGGTGTATATATACTGAGATCATATGACACTTAAATAAAGTCCGCCTGTGTGCAATCTAACTAATTATGTGACTTCTGGAGGTAATTGGTTGCACCAGGTCTTATTTAGGGGCTTCATAGCAAAGGGGGTGAATACATATGCACAAACCACTTTTCTGTTTTTTCTGTTTTATAATTTTTTGAAACAAGTAATTTTTTTCATTTCACTTCCAATTTAAACTATTTTGTGTATGTCCATTACATGAAATCCAAATAAAAATCCATTTAAATTACAGGTTGTAATGCAGCAAAATAGGAAAAACGCCAAGGGGGACGAATACTTTTGCAAGGCACTGTAAGTAAATTCAATGAGCGACAGCCACTCGTCTGTACACGCTCACTGCTGCTTCGACACCCACTAATTGATATTATGCTGCTCTGTCAGAATAGAGAGAACGAGAGAAAGTGAGAGATAATAAGGTTGGCGCTGCAGGGAGTAGGTGAGATTGGCAGGATATGTGAATCCCAGTGGTGTGACTATGTTTTTTCTCCTGGTGTTATATAGGTCTCGAAGTTATGTAGGTCTGTGTCAGAGAAAGCATTGGCTGTACTTTGCTGTTCTCTTTTCTGCTCCTGCAAAATAGGGTGAGATACATTTCTATGTCCAAACATACATATGTTACAGACCCTGGTTCAAATTCTATTTGAGATCATTTCAAATGCTTACGTAGTCACAGGTGTGCATGACACACACACACACACACACACACACACACACACACACACACACACACACACACACACACACACACACACACACACACACACACACACACACACACACACACACACACACACACACACACACATCCATAGTACCTCAAAGGGCCTCTTACCACTGTATGTAGGTGTGATTGTGCTCCAGTTTGTCATAATCTCCTTTCCATTTGGTCAGGATCTCCTCAATGAAGATGACTAGAGATGGATTCAGGTCAATCACATAAATTATACAGGAAAACACACCTGCCCTGTTTGGGGTCAGCATAAAATGTGTGTGTGTGTCTGCAGGCTAGTGTTTAAACAGTAGATCAGCTCTTAATCCTCTGGACTCCTCTGTTCAAACATGACCCAAGGCCAATCAAAACTCTCTAAGCCCTGAGCCAGTAACACTCTGCTGTATGTCCGACGGGTGTGTGTTGCTGTTTGTCACTGTGTGTTAGTGTGTGTGTGTACTGACCGTCTGGTATTAGAGGGATCTTGTTCAGGTAGAAGCGGAGGTTGCGGTAGTCATTAGGTAGCCGGGGCGCCTTGTAGTTCTAGGGAGGGAGAGGATGAGGAGGAAGAATCAGGCTACTGTGTGTGTGTGTGTGTGTGTGTGTGTGTGTGTGTGTGTGTGTGTGTGTGTGTGTGTGTGTGTGTGTGTGTGTGTGTGTGTGTGTGTGTGTGTGTGTGCGCCGTACCGGGTAGCTGTGGCGGTATTTGTAAAGATCCTTTGCAGCATAAAAACTTCTCTTCATCTTGGTGCTGGACTTAGAGTCAGAGAGCTATGAGAGAAAGAGAAAAAGAGAGAGAGAAAAAAAGTTGGTGAATGAACACTGACTGAAATAGATAGCAACAATGATATCAACAGCGTGACACACAAACCCATAACAACATAGCAGATGTCTGGGTTGAGTGGGTTTGTAACAACTGGAATTAATTATTTTTGGTGTAGGCAGAATAATAATCTGCCAATTTCTTCCCCATGAAAGCAATTCTAACTTCATGCAGGCTTCCAATGCACTCACAGTCAGGATAACATGAAGGAAAATGCACCATATAAAGGCATATCAAGGTATTATAAAGGCATTTGACTCATTACAAACAAATATTGTTGTTTATCTATGTCACGACGTCCGCCTGAGTCGGTCCCTCTCCTTGTTCGTTGGTGGTCGACGTCACCGGCCTTCTAGCCATCGCCGATCCACTTTTAATTTTCCATTTGTTTTGTCTTTGTTTTCTAGACACCTGGTTTCAGTTCCCCCATTACATGTTCATTATTTAACCCTCTGGTTTCCCCCATCTTTGTGTGCGTGTTTGTTCTATTGTTCAGGCTGTTTCTGACGGCTGGAATTTTGTTGCCGGGTTTTGTTATTACGCCTGTTTATTTCGTGGTACCGGTATTTTTCCCACACAGTAGTATTGTGTTTATACTGGTGTATCTTGTATTAAATACGTTGTACACGCATCTCAGCTCTCCTGCGCCTGACTCCTTTCACCAGTTACCCACAGCCTTGACAATCTCTTTTATACTTATGAACATGGATGCATCCCATCAAAGTTGTAGGGTTGTTGAAAATAAATAGTAAGCCTAAAGGCCTAGACCTGAAAACAGCAAGGATTTGGGGAATGGGAATACTGTGTCATTTTTCCCAAATCAAACGATGGAAGATGGGCTCCCCTATTTGACCCTATTATATTTTATGTATTTTAAAAATCAGCTCACTTTTATCAGGTCACTGTCTCACTTGCGCGCGACACTAACCCCCCCCCCCCCCCCCCCCCGAAACGACACGAAACGAGGACATAAAACAAGACAGCGATGTACAACATTTTTGTTAAAACTGAACGATATAGAATTATGCTCTATAAGATTGCCACTTTTGGTAATGCATATGACCACATCAATTGGATACCTGGCAATGACATTGAACGTAGCGTAGACATGGCAACAACATATGCGTTGAGGACAATTACTTTGGGACATAGGCCTCAACTAGGCTACTAGCCTACATACAATCCTGATTTTGGTTTCCCGACATTATAGTCTGGGATGTTGACATCTTCAGCGAGCCAGCTATGCAGCTGTGCCATTTCCATTTTCTAATTTAGCTCATTGCAGTCTACTCTTCTTACTATTTTTTGTGTGTGTGGTTGCTTTTCTGTGTGCCAGTTTGTTGGTAGCCTATTTACCTTCGGGGACATGTTCGCCTGTTCGCCGCATCTCCCTGTCTCAGTCCGGCTGACACACTCCGATATCCCGCTGTCCTCATCACCCGGCTGCTCGTCGCTTTCCGAGTCTGACTCCCATGTCGAGTCGCATTCCTCCACAGTTCTCGGCTCCTTGTAGCGCAAACTGCCCATCAGATTTCCCATTTACCCGCCTACACCGAGTCGCGCCGTCCTCTGTGTCCTTCTAGCCTACATATTTTGCCGTGCAGTCCGCCTGCTGCGCCACGGTTAGTGTGTGGCGTTTAAATGGCAGGCTGAGGAAAATTCCGATTCAGACTTGCTAGTAGACGGTGAACACACCCCTAAATGCGCGGCGCGTGCGGAGGAAAGTGGTCACAGCATCAGGAGCAAAGATGACCACGTGCTCCACGACACTGGGACAGGGGTTAACCAGTGTCACATCTGAGATCCTCAATGTCAGATGGAGAACACATACTCATTCTCCCTTTCGGTCACTAGCTAGGTTTCTATTCAATTGGCGACAGATTGTCATGCGAATACTCTAGAATCCGCATTGGAAAATATGCGCATTTTCCTACCAGTGGTGTGTTTCCACCAATTTGACTTTTTGCGGATAAAATCAGTGCGTGACGTAATGCACACGCAATGTACTTTTTCGCTTAAGTTTTCATGTGCAAATCTACAAATCTAAAGTTCAATATGTTTCCATTGCATTTTCAACTCTACAGATAGCTTTGTCACAAAAACGGTTGCGTTAAACAACAAATGTGTCTACTCTGGTCTTGGCACCTGCGCTCTAGCCAACATATAGCAGAAACAGCGGCGGTAGGCTGTGCAGGTATAGTCTACATGATTAGATTATTATGGATTAAAGCACAATATTTTGATTTGTCAAACGGCAGTCAGGCAGAATAAGACCCTCTATATTTATTGGAAAGGTGCACCAAGATCACAGGGAACTTTCACCACCCTGTGAAGTTCATAATCAATTATTTAATCTAAAGCCTTATAAACTGCATGGTTTCCGAGTCATAGTGGAAGGACCACACACCATATCATCGCGTGACTCCAAGTTTACTTTGATATTATGTTTTTTATATAAATATTTGCGCATAAAGGCGTTTCCACCCCTTTCTCGCCTAATACACTTTACCAACACAAAATGATCCCACCATGTCAAATGAACAAATTATCTGCCAGCATTTATACAATTTTACCGAAACGTCCGGTTTCCATTACAGCTGTCATGAATCATTTTTAGACGGTATGACTTTACTCACAAAAACTACTGATGCAAACGTGGTTACTGACATAGTCTCCTCCATCGAGTTAATCGGAGCTGCAGCCATTGTTGTAGGAATTGGCCACGTGGGTCTGTCTATTGGTAGGCTATAAAGCACACACGTGTAGCACACAGACATACTGTGTGCACTGTTTTTTCTAGTTATGTAGGTGTAGCAGTGTGATGTTGTTCCCCTAGATTACGCACCAAATTGCACACAAGGACCAATTCAAATAGGCCAGGTCAAGAGGGGATGTTAATAATCTGATAATAATAATAATAATTCAGTGTATTTTTTTATTTAATTACAGCTGCATAGCTAATGTTTTTATTTGGTGTACAAACACTTTTTCATACCAATATTGTACATACAAGTGATTGTAAAAGTTTTGTATATTTTGGTTTGGCCCATCGCGGTTATCTGTATCCCCATACCACTTTATCGTTCTCTTTTGCCTGACCCTCGGCTAGCAAGGTATGTTGTCCTTGGCTCCGAAACTGTTTAATATAAAACCGTCATAAGGTTATACAATGTACTGTTTTGCAACCATACGTTTGTTATAGTGTGGACAGTGTAGGAATTTATGTTAACAAGTTTCACAGAGCTCACTGACTGGGGTATCTGTTGTAACTTCTAAGTACTTGTGACAGTGGTTGAGTGAGTGTACATGTGCTCGCGCAGGTGCCGGAGAGCTGTGACTGCACCAAGGGTAACGTGTGTGTTGTCTCTTCGTGTGCAGGTATGTCTTTTATTTTGTCAGAATTATGTTCTGTATAGTTTTACTTGTATATGCTGTTGTGCAGCGAGTGTGTGCACGCAGCACCTGTTAATTCCTTTTGGCGCTCTTTTGCCTGACCCTCGGCTAGCAAGGTGCCGGAGAGCTGTGACTGCACCAAGGGTAACGTGTGTGTTGTCTCTTCGTGTGCAGGGCAAATAAAAAGATTTCAACGAGCAGACCATCAGTTGTGGCAGCGTCTTCATTAAGAATTACACAACGCAGAACGAACCACGCTACATAGGCTAATCAACAGGCGACAATTTTCTACTCAAATCGACATTTATATGAGGGCATTCCTCCTAAGGGATTTGCGTTGATGCATGGCAACACAGAGACAAACACAGTAAAGCATGACATAGCCTGCACAAGCAGTGTTGGAGTTGGAGAGGGATCAAAGTCCAACGCACCATTAGTTGCTGACAGAATACAACAGAACTGGATAATAGAAATGCAACAGAACTGACATCAAATGTTATGTACAAAGGTCAACATTCAGTGAGACAGGAACCAGAATGTCATGCTAATCACAACCACATGAGAGCAGCATTTCCTATGTAATATATTATACTATAGCAACATAGGTCTCGACTCCTTAGAAAGCCTGCTACAACCACATATACAGTATCATATTAATTGACTTGTTGAGTTCTAATATGTAATTCTATGGTTGCAGCACTATCAATCTCCAAGTACCATTTCCATGTAGGCTATCCAGTACCCCCCCCCCCCCCCTAAACTCTAATCTGGAAATAATGCATAGCTCATGAGCTTACTTTGTAGAAGGTCCAAACAAGCAAATAGAAGGCGGTCGGAGATTCAGCAAAATGGACAGCGGCAAAATCGAACTCTTTCAATTCTTCAGTTAAGCACCACATGACAGTAACCAAGTTGCCATACACAGTTTTTATGCGAGTAAAGTCAGATTGTATCTTTAAAAAATCCCGACAACTGAGATGGAAACAGGAAGTTTCTGTGCAATTTTTATAAATGCTGACAGATCATTTGTTTGTTAGACATGGTGGGATCTTTTTGTGTCGGTAAATTAATTATGCTAGAAATGGCGGTGGAAACACCTTTATGCCAAAAATCTTGATATAGTAACTATCATATTGAAGTACACTTGGAGTCACGTGATGATATGGCGTGTGGTCCTCCCACTAAGACACAGGAAACCATACAGTTTATTAGGCTACAGTTGAAATAAATGATGATGAACTTCACAGGGTGGTGAAAGTGCACAGTGATGAGTTTGATTC
Organism: Salvelinus fontinalis; assembly: GCF_029448725.1. Taxonomy (NCBI): domain Eukaryota; kingdom Metazoa; phylum Chordata; class Actinopteri; order Salmoniformes; family Salmonidae; genus Salvelinus; species Salvelinus fontinalis. The sequence goes on from NC_074665.1 coordinate 50,351,108, forward strand.
TCCAATAAAATATATAGGATTTTATTCTGGTGACATGATGATCGATGCTTAACTGCCATTTGACAAATAACAATATTCTTGCTCTTATCCATAATAATCTCATAAGGAAGACTAACCAACCCACACTGTATCTACTAGCTGTTGGCTAGAGCGCACGTGCCAAGACCAGAGTGGGCACATTTGCTATTTAACACAATCGTTTTTGTGACAAAACCTGTTGGTAGAGTCGAAAATGCAATGGAAACACATTGCACTTTAGATTTTTATTCAGTACATGGAAACTTAAGCGAAAACAGTACATTTTTGTGTGCACTACATCGTCACACACTCATTTCCAAGTCTGTTTGGTGGAAACATCAGCCTGGTGGAAAAATGCCCACATTTTCTTTATGCAGATTTCTGAATATTTGCATGAAAATCTGTCGCCAAGTGGATGGAAACCTAGCTAGTGGAGAAAATCCAGGAAATCCAGAGAAGTCCTCCTAGCCAGAAAGCAAGAAGCCTGAATACATTACAGGCAAACTAACTCTATGCTCGACTGTTCAGCCATATTTGATTTCAAACGTTTATCTTTGGAATGAAATAAAATAATAGGGAATACATTTGCATGTAATTTAAACAGACTACAGTAATGATTCCTTCAACTACACCGTTAGTAAAGAGAGACAGAGAGACATCTTTACAACACTATATATAGACATAATATGACATTTGAAATGTCTTAATTATTTTGGAACTTCTGTGAGTGTAATGTTTACTGTTCATTTGTATTGTTTATTTTACTTTTGTTTATTATCTACATCACTTGCTTTGGCAATGTTACGTAACATATGTTTCCCATGCCAATAAAGCCCTTGAATAAAAATTGAAGAGAGAGAGAGAGAGAGAGAGAGAGAGAGAGAGAGAGAGAGAGAGAGAGAGAGAGAGAGAGAGAGAGAGAGAGAGAGAGAGAGAGAGAGAGAGAGAGAGAGATGCTTTTTATTGACCTTTATTTTAGCAACATTTTGAAGATTGTTCCACAAATAAGGTGGGAAAAACTAAAAGTTGAGTTACCTAACTCGGTAGAGACTAAAGGAATTTCCAGTCAGCCATCCCTGAGACCCGGTGTGGTAACTCCTATATCTAAAGGTTAGTAATGATGTTCGGTACAGTGGGACTTTTTGTAAAAGGGCTTTATAAATGAAAACATAGCAATGTATCAACCTACCAACCAACTTTCAGAATGCAGTGCTACAAAGTGCTAAAACGGTCTCCCGTAATAAAGCGCATAGCGCTATGATAAACTGCATCTAACGGATTTGAATGAAGTAGCAGCTGGGTTCATATAGATGATGTCGTCATAGTCTAGGACCGATAGGAACGTCGAATCTGCTTTATACTATTTATCGAGAGGCAGGACCTATTTATATAGAAGAAGCCCATTTTTTATTATCAGCTTCTTAACTAACTCGTCAATATGCTTTGTAAAAGACAGCTTTTCATCTAGCCCGATTCTTGTAAGCAGGGACATGATCAATATGGACACCATCCAAAATACATACACTTACAGTGCCATGCAAAAGTATTCATCCCCTTTGGCGTTTTTCCTATTTTGTTGCATTACAACCTGTAATTTAAATAGATTTTTATTTGGATTTAATGTAATGGACATACATAAAATAGTTTAAATTGGTGAAGTGAAATGAAAAAAATAACTTGTTTCAAAGAATTCTCCAGAAAATTATGTCATGGCTTTAGAAGCTTCTGCTAGGCTAATTGACATACTTTGAGTCAATTAGAGGTGTACCTGTGGATGTATTTCAAGCCCTACCTTCACACTCAGTGCCTCTTTGCTTGACATCATGGGAAAATCAAAAGAAATCAGCCAAGACCTCAGAAAAAAATTGTAGACTTCCACAAGTGTGGTTCATCCTTATGAGCAATTTCCAAATGCCTGAAGGTACCACATTCATCTGTACAAATAATAGTAATCAAGTATAAACACCATGGGACCACGCAGCCATCATACCGCTCAGGAAGGAGACGCGTTTTGTCTCCTAGAGATGTACATACTTTGGTGCGAAAAGTGCAAATCGATCCCAGAATAACAGCAAATGACCTTGTGAAGATGCTGGAGGAAACACGAACAAAAGTATCTATACCACAGTAAAACGAGTCCTATATCGACATAACCTGAAAGGCCACTCAGCAAGGAAGAAGCCACTGCTCCAAAACCGCCAATAAAAAAAGCAAAATTACGGTTTGCAACTGCACATGGGGACAAAGATCGTACTTTTTGTAGAAATCTCCTTTGGTCTGATGAAACAAAAAAATGACTGTTTGGCCAAAATAACCATTGTTATGTTTGGAGGAAAAAGGGGGATGCTTGCAAGCTGAAGAACACCATCCCAACCGTGAAGCACGAGGGGTGGTAGCATCATGTTGTGGGGATGCTTTGCTGCAGGAGGGACTGGTGCACTTCACAAAATAGATCGCTTTATAAGGATGGAAAATTCTGTGGATATATTGAAGCAACATCTCAAGACATCAGTCAGGAAGTTAAAGCTTTGTTGCAAATGGGTCTTCCAAATGGACATTGACCCCAAGCATGCTTCCAAAATTGTGGCAAAATGGCTTAAGGACAACAAAGTCAAGGTATTGGAGTGGCCATCACAAAGCCCTGACCTCAATCCTATAGAAAATGTTTGGGCAGAACTGAAAAAGTGTGTGCGAGCAAGGAGGCCGACAAACCTGTCTCAGTTACACCAGTTCTGTCAGGGGGAATGTGCCAAAATTCACCCAACTTATTGTGGGAAGCTTGTGGAAGGCTACCCGAAACGTTTGACCCAAGTTAAGCAATTTAAAGGCAATGCTACCAAATACTAATTGAGCATATGTAAACTTCTGACTCACTGGGAATGTGATGAAAGAAATAAAAGCTGAAATAAATCATTCTCGCTGCTATTATTCTGAAATTTTACATTCTTAAAATAAAGTGGTGATCCTAACTGACCTTAGACAGGGAATATTTACTCGGATGAAATTTCAGGAATTGTGAAAAACTGAGTTTAAATGTATTTGGCTAACGTGTATGTAAACTTCTGACTTCAACTGTATACAACTGTTCTGAAAGGCCCCAGAGGATGGTCAGTTTCACAAGGGTATGTTTGGCAGCATGAGTGAAGGATGCTTTGTTGTGAAAAAGGAAGCCAATTCTATATTTAACTTTGGATTGGAGATGTTTGATGTGAGTCTGGAAGGAGAGTTTACAGTCTAACCAGGCACCTAGGTATTTGTAGTTGTCCACATATTCTAAGTCAGAACCGTCCAGAGTGGTGATGCTGGGCGGGCGGGCAGGTGCAGGCAGCGATCGGTTGAAGAGCATGCATTTAGTTTTACTTGTTTTTAAGAGCAGTTGGAGGCTACGGAAGGAGAGTTGTATGGCATTGAAGCTCGTCTGGAGGGTAGTCAACACAGTGTCCAAAGAAGGGCCTGAAGTATAGAGAATGGGGTCGTCATTAAGACCAAAGAGCTCTCCAAACAGGTCAGGGACAAAATGTGGAGAAGTACAGATCAGGGTTGGGTTATAAAAAAATATCTGAAACTTTGAACACCCCACGGTACACCATTAAATCAATTTTCTTTTAAACGGAAAGAATATGGCATCACAACAAACCTGCCAAGAAAGGGCCGCCCACCAAAACTCACAGACCAGACACGGAGGGCATTAATCAGAGATGCAACAGAGAGACCAAAGATAACCCTGAAAGAGTTGCAAAGCTCCACAGTGGAGATTGGTGTATCTTTCCATAGGACCACTTTAAGCCACACACTACACAGAGCTAGGCTTTACGGAAGAGTGGCCAGAAAAAAGCCATTGCTTAAAGAAAAAACTAAATAAACACATCTGGTGTTCGCCAAAAGGCATGTGGAAGACTCCCCAAACATATGGAAGAAGGTGCTCTGGTCAGATGAGACTAAAATTGAGCTTTTTGGCCATTAAGGAAAACACTATTTCTGGCGCAAACCCAACACCTGGTGGCAGCATCATGCTGTGGGGATGTTTTTCATCGGAAGGGACTGGGAAACTGGTCAGAATTGAAGGAATGATGGATGTCGCTAAATACATGGAAATTCTTGTGGGGAAACCTGTTTCAGTCTTCCAGAGATTTGAGACTGGGATGGAGGTTCACCTTCCAGCAGGACAATGACCCTAAGCATACTGCTAAAGCAACACTTGAATGGTTTAAGGGGAAACATTTAAATATCTTCAAATGGCCTAGTCAAAGCCCAGACCTCAATCCAATTGAGAATCTGTGGTATGATTTAAATATTGCTGTACACCAGCGGAAGTCATCCAACTTGAAGGAGCTGGAGCAGTTTTGCCTTGAAGAATGTGCAAAAATCCCAATGGCTAGATGTGCCAAGCTTATAGAGACATATCCCAAGAGACTTGCAGTTCTTGTTTGTTTGACAATCAAAATTATTTTGCATCTTCAAAGTGGTAGGCATGCTATATAAATCAAATGATACAAACAAACATTTTAATTCCAGGTTGTAAGGCAACAAAATAGGACAAATGCCAAGGGGGGTGAATACTTTCACAAGCCACTGTAAATCATCAGAGAACAACATGTACTTAGTTTGACCTGTATTCAATACTAATTTCAGGTCAATAACGTTTTTTTTAATACAATGAAGGCAGTCTGTAGTTCAGATAGAGCCTGGTCAACCGTAGGGACAATAGCATACACAACAGTATCATCGGCACACAAGTGCAGGTTACAAGTTGATTTTGTTAATGTAAACAGTAAAAAGTACAGGACCCAAAATCGACCCCTGCGGGACATCTTTGGTAATATCCAGGAAACCTATCTAACACCATCAGTAGATACACATTGAGTACTGTCTGTCAAGTACTTTTTAAACCTGTTACACAAATCCTGGTCGAGGCCAATTGAGGAAAACCTCTGAATTAGCAGTGATCAACAGTATCGAAAGCCTTTGACAGGTCAATGAAGAGGGCGGAATAATGTTGCCTTTTATCCATACAATTAACTTCATCGTTTACAACTAGGGATGCAGCAGAGATAGTGCTATGGTCTAAAACTCGACTGATGTACATTTAGAATACATTTCAAAGATAAGAACGATCGTAGCTGATAATGAATCGAGGATTCTAATATTTTAGCTAGGCAAGAAAGATTACATATAGGGCGATAATTATTTAGGTCATAAGGATCACCACTTTTGTGAAGGGGGAGTACATGGGCCACCTTCCAAACCTTAGGATATAATTGTTAGGTTAAAAATATTGGTTAATGATTCAGCAATCAAGAGGTCAGAGAGCTGCAGCAAAAATGGATCAAGCATATCAGCCCCAGTGGATTCTTTTCACATCAATCTTGAGCAAGGCATCTAGCTCAAGTCACAGATCACAGATTGTAAATTGCTGAAATGAAAACAAAGATTCACTAGAAGTTGACGTGTTAACCGTCGAGTCAGCTAGAGGCTGGCAAAGGGACGAGCAGTCGATTGACTGGCCAAGGTCAATTAAACCACTGTTTCTCTTAAATGCATCACTTGTCCCCTTCTTCTCAGTTATGATGCCAGTCAGACAGAACTCGTTTAGGCAGGGAAGAAGAGGATTTTTTTTATTTCAATCTTGAGCATGGCATCTAGCACCTCACAGATAGGAATTGCTGAAATGAAAACCAAATTCACTAGAAGTTGACATGTTAACCGTCTGGTCAGCAAGAGGCTGGCAGAGGGAAGGGCAGTTGATTGACGGGCCAGGTTCAGTTAAACCACTGTTTCTCTTAAAAGCATCACTTGTCCCCTTCTTCTCAGGTGTGATGCCAGAGTCAGACAGAACTTGCTTGGCAGGGAAGAAGAGGAATTTGTACACTTTAATGCATGTACTGTTTTCCCAAAATTTAGAAGAATCACTAGCAGTGTCAGAGATTGAGTTTAAAAAGTTGCTTGATTTTGCTTTCTTAATCGAGATATTACATATTACCATATTATTGCATATATAGTATGCTTCTCAATTGTCAGAAAAATGTTCTGTCCACTACAGAGTCAGTATTCCTTGCTTTGGCTCAGGCCGGATTTCTCATCCGAATGAGCTCAGATAGCTCAGATGAAATCCAAGCGTTAGATCTATCTTTGAATTGTTTATAAGGGGAGTGTTGATCTGCCAGATGAATAAATATGTAGGAGAAATATCCAAGAGACAACTCAGGGCCAGGAACACAGGAGACAGTGGCTCAATCAGAGTAGAACATGACATGTAAATCAAAACAAATACAATGTTATTTGTCACATACACATGGTTAGCAGATGTTAATGCGAGTGCAGCGAAATGCTTGTGCTTCTAGTTCCGACAGTGCAGTAATATCTAACAAGACATCTAACAAATTCACAACAACTACCTTATACACACAAATGTAAAGGGATGGAATAAGAAAATGTATATATAAATATATGGATGAGCGATGGCTGTGTGGCATAGGCAAGACGCAATAGATGGTATGAAACACAGTATATACATGTGAGATGAGTAATGTAGGATATGTAAACATTATTAACGTGGCATTATTTAAAGTGATTTTATTAAACCTTTATTAAAGTGGCCAGTGATTTCAAGTCTGTATGTTGGCAGCAGCCTCTCTATGTTAGTGATTGCTGTTTAGCAGTCTGATGGCCTTGAGATAGAAGCTGTTTTTCAGTCTCTTGGTCCCGGCTTTGATTCGCCTGTTCTGACCTCACCTTCTGGATGGTAGCGGGGTGAACAGGCAGTGGCTCGGGTGGTTGTTGTCCTTGATGATCTTTTTGGCCTTCCTGTGACATCGGGTGCTGTAGGTGTCCTGGAGGGCAAGTAGTTTACCCCAGGTGACGCGTTGTGCAGACCGCACTACCCTCTGGAGGGCTTTGCGGTTGAGGGCGGTGTAGTTGCCGTACCAGGTGGTGATACAGCCTGACAGGATGCTCTCGATTGTGCATCTGTAAAAGTTTGTGAGGGATTTAGGTGACAAGCCACATTTCCACCTTCTGCACTACTGTCCCGTCAATGTGGATGGGGGGGTGCTCCCTCTGCTGTTTCCTGAAGTCCACGATCATCTCCTTTGTTTTGTTGACATTGAGTGAGAGGTTGTTTTCTGACACAATTCTCCAAGGGCCCTCACCTCCTCCCTGTAGGCTGTCTGTTGGTAATCAAGCCTACTACTGTTGTGTTGTCTGTAAACTTGATGACTGAGTTAGAGGCGTGCATGGTCACGCAGTCATGGGTGAACAGGGAGTACAGGGGGGGGCTGAGCACACACCGTTGTGGGGCCCCAGTGTTGAGGATCAGCGAAGAGGAGATGTTGTTTCCTACCTTCACCACCTGCGGCCCGTCATAAGTCCAGGACCCAATTGCACAGGGCGGGGTTGAGACCCAGGGCCTTAAGCTTAATGATGATCTTGGAGGGTACTATGGTGTTGAATGCTGAGCTATAGTCAATGAACAGCATTCTTACATAGGTCCTTGGTAGAGGGCCTTGTCGGTGACACTGTATTATCCTCAAAGCAGGCAAAGAAGGTGTTTAGCATATCTGGAAGCAAGACGTCGGTGTCCGTGACGTGGCTGGTTTTCTTTTTGTAGTCCGTAATTGCTTGTTGACCCTGCCACATACGTTTCGTGTCTGGGCCGTTTAATTGTCCCTATACCAACATTTCGCTTGTTTGATTTTCTTGCGGAGGGAATATGGTTGAATGCGGTAGTTTACGCTTTCAGTTTTGCGTGAATGTCGCCATCTATCCACGGTTTCTGGTTGGGTTAGGTTTTAATAGTCACAGTGTGTACAACATCTCTAATGCACTTCCTAATAAGCTCACTCAGAGTCAGCGTAATAAATCGATGTTATTGTCTGAGGCTTCCCGGAACATTTTTCAGTCCACGTGATCAAAACAATCTTGAAGTATGGATTCCGATTGGTCAGACCAGCGTTGAATGGTCCTTGTCACGGGTACATCCTGTTTGAGTTTCTGCCCATAGGAAGGGAGGAGCAAATTGGAGTGGTGATCAGATATGCCGAAGGGAGGGCGGGGGAGGGCCATATATGCATCGCGGAAGTTAGATTAGCAGTGGTCCAGTGTTTTGCTCAAGCAGGTACAACAGTCAATGTTGCTGGTAGAATTTAGGTAGTCTTGTTCCCAAATTAGCTTTGTTAAAATCCCCAGCTACAATAAATGAAGCCTCAGGATATATGGTTTCCAGTTTACATAGAGACCAGTGAAGTTCTTTCAGGGCTGTCGAGGTATCTGCTTGGGGGGATGTACACGGCTGTGACTATAATCAAAGAGAATTCTCTTGGGAGATAATGCGGTCGGCATTTTATTGTAAGGAATTCTAGATCAGGTGAACAAAAGGACTTGAGATCCTGTATGTTGTTATTGTTACACCGTGAGTCGTTAATCATGAGGCATACACCCCCACCCTTCTTCTTACCAGATAGATGTTTGTTTCTGTTGGCGTGACGCATGAAGAAACCCGGTGGCTGTAGTGACTCTGACAACATTGCCATGTTTCCATGAGCCATGTTTCCATGAAACAGAGAATGTTACCATCTCTGATGTCTCTCTGGAAGGCAACTCATACCCTAATATCGTCCACCTTGGTGTCTAGAGACCGGACATAGGCGACTAATATGCTCAGAAGCGGTGGGTGGTGTGCTCGCCTGCTAAGTCTGACCAGACTCTCCTACGGCGACGACATTGTTTTGGGTCGGCCTCTGGGATTAAATCGAATGTCCAGGGTGGAGGTCCAAACAAAGGATCCGCTTCGGGGAAGTCATATTCCTGGTTGTAATGCTGGTAAATAGACTTAGCTCTTATATCAAATAGTTCTTCCCGGCTGTATGTAATAACACTCAAGATTTTCCGGGCTAACAATGTAAGAAATAATAGATAAACAAACTAATTACTGTTAGAATAATGCTTGTACGAACTCGAACCCAGGCGCAGAAAAACACAGCAAGCAGAGGTAAGGGTAAATTCAGATCTTTTATTTCAAGTTTTGACAGAAACAAGGCAACCGCACAAGAGTACACTAACAAAACAGGAGACCTAAGCACAGGTACAGGCCAACTGAGGTACCTAAATAGCAAGGCAACCAGGTTGCATAGAAGGTAATTAAACACAGGTGAAACCAATAAGTAATAATCAGGTTAACCTGTAAACTAAAAAACAAGTTAAAGATGCCCTCCAGCGGTAACCCAAGGAAACAACAATCCAATAAAACAGAAACTGTGACAATTACTGCATAGTTTCCTAAGAACTTGAAGCGAGGCGACCATCTCTGTCGGCGCTATCTTGAATCCTTCAGGGGAGAACTTTTTAACATTTCTCTTCTTAATTAAACAAGGATTAGTATTTTGCTGTTTTGTATTTCTAATACTGTCACGCCCTAACCTTAGAGATCCTTTTTATGTCTCTATTTTGGTTTGGTCAGGGTGTGAGTTGGGGTGGGCATTCTATGTTTTGTGTTCTATGTTTTGTATTACTTTGTTGTTTGGCCGGGTGTGGTTCTCAATCAGAGGCAGCTGTCTATCGTTGTCTCTGATTGAGAACCATACTTAGGTAGCTCTTGCCCACATGGGTTTTCTGGGTAGTTATTTTCTGTTTTGTGTGTCTGCACCAAACAAAACTGTTTAGTTTGTTCCTCTTTGTTATTTTTTGTTCTAGTGTTCAGGTTTATTAAAAATCATGAACACGTACCACGCTGCACCTTGGTCCTCTTCTTCAAACAGCCGTTACAAATACATACTATGGGACAATGATCACTGAGATTATATGCAAATGCTCCACTAGACAAATATTTATGGGGTTATTAGTAAGAAATAGCAGCAATAGCATCCGCCATGGCAGCAGGGATGCGGTAAATCCCAGCAACAAATACATGTGTTCTGGTTTATGGACACATCTACTACAACCAGGAGCTCGATTTATCTTGCTAACAGAAAAATAAAAAAAATTGAGATGACAGGAAATTAGATTTTACATATACGGCCACTCCTCCCCATTTCTGTAATCTGTCACATATACAGAACCATTAAACCATGTTTCTGAGAGAACCAAAAGGTCAGGACCTGAGTTCTGTACCCAAATGTCAATTGTGGTCATTTTTTAAATAATACTTTGCACATTTAGGTGCATTAGCCCAAACCCTCTACGATTTCAAGTCACAGGGGTAATCAGCTCATTCCCATCAGATCTAACAGGGATAGGGTCACCTGCAGTTATTTGTTGAGTGAGCTGAGACTTTGCCAAGGTCCCTGGCCAACCACGTGAGAGCAGCGCAGACTGAGCATTTGACAGACCTCCCTCAAGTCGCTTGATGTAGGGGCTGGGGGCGGGAACTGGAAGAGCAGTTTTGGCAGAACTCAGTCCACCCGGATGAAGCTCCCGCCAAAGGAGTGGAGCTGCTGCAGGGGACCGGAGTGGCTGCCAATGCTCCATTCTGGGTGTGCGCAGGAGGCCTTGGTGTGGCTCCTGTTGCAGGGTTGGGGCTGCCATTCGGAGAAGGAGTGTCCCAGGCCTGTCGTGGTTATGGGAGTAGGTAGGGTAACCAAAACTAGCCTGGGAGGGACGTTGTGGGGGGAATTGAGGAGGGTGGTGTGGAGGGCAGTTTGGCTGGTGATGCTCCAAACTCTCAGCATATGAGGGCTGATGATGAGAATGATACATGGTGTGGACTGCATCGTGTGGTGCACCACCCTCAACAGTGTTTTTTGTCAGACTCTGGTGTAGTGGTCGTGCTGTGTAGAACTGGGCTGAGTTGAGGTGGGCCATGTCTGGAAGAGCTGTGCTGAGGCGGACCTGGTCTGGTAGAGCTGTGTTGAGGTGTGCTGGGTCTGTTTGTGCTGTGCTATGATGGGCCGGGTCTGGCTATGCTGTGCTGTGATGGGCCTAGTCTGGTAGAGCTGTTCTGTGATGGGCCGGGTCTGGTAGAGCGGTGCTGAGGTGTGCCAAGTCTGGTTGAGCTGTGCTGTGATGGGCCGGGTCTGATTGAGCTGTGCTGTGATGGGCCGGGTCTGATTGAGCTGTGCTGATGCGGGCCGGGTATGGTTGTCTCTCCGATGGCTGAAGTCTCTATATGTCTCTTACCAGAGGCTGCCTCTGCATATGTGGGCTGGCAGTGAGGCTGAGGTATGGTCTGGGCTGGGGTACCCTCCTGTTGGCCCCTATTTGTCCTACCCCTAAAGTACAGTCCAGTGCTGTGAAGGGTTGTGTTGGGCTGAGCTGAGCTGTGACCGGTACCGCTGGGTTGAGCTGGGCTGGTTCCGGCATCGCTAGGCTGAGATGGGTTTGTCCTGGCACCACTTGGCTGAGCTGGGATGGTTCTGGCACCGCTGTGCTGAACTGGTCTGCGTCTAGCACCGCTGGGCTGAGCCTGGTTGGTTCTGGCACTGCCGGGGTGAGCTGGTCGGGGTCTAGCACTGCTGGGCTCTGACATGTTGGTAGGAGCCGGAGATGTCTAATGTGGCATCCTTCAGGTTTTTGGCAAAGACTCCCTCATGGTCCAGGTGTACATGGTCGTACTAGTGCTCACATGTCAGGATGTGGTGGTGAGAGATGCTGACATTTGTTAGTGAGGAGCAGTCCATCGGGATTTTTTGGTTGACATTTTGGATCATTTGCCAGGGAAGGGTACCCTTGGTAGAAGGGTGGATATAATAATGTTTGAGACAGAGAGAAAGAGACAGAAAGAGACAGAGAGAGAGAGACAAACCAGTGAAGAACAAACACCATTGTAAATACAACCTATATTTCTGTTTATTTGGTTTCCCTGTTGTACTTTATCTAGTTGCACATCATTACAACACTGTATAAAGACATACTATGACATTTGAAATGTCTTAATTATTTTGTGAGTGTTTTGTTCACTGTTAATTTTGTATTGTTTATTTTCTCTTTCACTTGCTTTGACAATGTAAACATATGTTTACCATACCAATAAAGCCCCTTGAATTGAAATTAGAGAGAGCGAGAAAGAGAGAGAGAGAGAGAGAGAGAGAGAGAGAGAGAGAGAGAGAGAGAGAGAGAGAGAGAGAGAGAGAGAGAGAGAGAGAGAGAGAGAGAGAGAGAGAGAGAGAGAGAGAGAGAGAGAGAGAGAGAGAGAGAGAGAGAGAGAGAGAGAGAGAGAGAGAGAGAGAGAGAGAGAGAGAGAGAGAGAGAGAGAGAGAGAGAGAGAGAGAGAGAGAGAGAGGCAGCGCCTACAGATGAGCCATTATCAGAGTGGCCATGGAAGCCAGGGGAGGGTTGGTGGGAATTAAGGATGACATCCCATTAGTCAAATGAAATCGAAAACAGGGTGAAGAAAATATACTTTCTCATAATCCAATATCTGCAAATACACACATAATCACGTAATGTCGAGAGACCAGATTCTGAGCTGACTATTTTTCTCAGTATCATTATCTCAGCTTGGAGCACACTTAACCTAGCTGATATTACACACTAGACTAATTTCAAATAGATTGATGGGGAATGGACCACACTTGCTGTGTGTGTGTGTGTATGCACCTGTGTGTGTGTGCATGCATGCATGCATGTGTGTGGCTGATGGGAGCTGTTACACATGTGTTTCTGAACTGAGGTGAGAGGAGCCTGTAGGTGTAGACAATAGCATTAACAACATGTTAATTACCTCGGCTAGCTGAGAGGGTGTGTGCGTTCATGTGTGTGTGTGTGTGGGTGATTGGGGGGTGCAGCTTTCCTCCTGTGGGGATGAGGAGGAGCTGTTCATCAGCACCACTGATAGAGTGAGGGAAGCACTTGGGAGGGGTGGAGAAAATGACTGGATAGGAAAGGATAGCAGAGACTAGACACACCTGTTGCATAGAAATGAAGCCAAATGGAGTCCCATCCCTCAGCCATCCAGGCAGTTTGATCTCTATGGGCTCCCAAGTTCCATTATGTGCTCTATAGGGGGGGACACATTTTGATGTAACACCAGACACAGGATGTATCTCCCTGTCATCTGTGTTGTGTAGAAGTGGGTGAGGCTTCCAATCGCTCACCCTGTCACTCGTCTGCATGGTTACCGACTAAGTGTCACAATAACGGATTACACTGTTACAGCATGTGGAGCGGTCACCAACCACATCAGACTAAAGCCCTGAGTTCTGCCTTCTTGATGCATTAATTTCACACACATCAGTCTATTGAATTGCCCGTCTCAATCACAGCCCTTCATTACTTATACAGAGGAATGAAGTTCCGTTTGGCACCTCTGTTGGATGTCATTAGAATTCTTAAACCACGCACACACTTTCTCAGCCTCTCTCTAACATAAAAGTTTGGAGCCAGAGATAGCATCAGCATGCTCTGACTGCTCTCTCTCTCTCACGATCTCTCTCTCTCTCTCACAATGTAAAGCGGAAAAACTACTTTACAGCACACTGCGTTCAGTGTCTTCTGTTATGTAAATCAGGAAAGATATTGCCAGAGACTCAAGGTTAGCCTAACACCAGCTTGTTTGGTCGCTATCCTGTAAGTGTTTTCATTTCCTCACAAACAACGCACTCCCTCTGGTACTGCAGTCAAAGTCATTATGTGACGCTGTTAGTAAATGTGTTTTTCAAACTGACAAAGCCTGTAAGTGATATAGGACTGTGTCAGATTCTATTGAATGACAGGTAGGACTGAATTTCATCCATTACGTAGCGTGGATGGGTGTAAATGCTTATATAAGTATATTTTAAAAGGTGCTTGATAGACATTCTACCAATGAGCATCCTAGGAATCGATTCCTTTATAGTGGCAGCTGGGTCATTTAATGGGATTATGAGTCTTAATTGACACGTGTGCGTGCGTGCGTGCACGTGTCTTGTTGCTGACAAGGGGAATGACATAAGCTCTAGAGAGAATCTTGAGGAAAGCTGTGGTCGACAGGTTGACCACAAAGACTCCCATGCTCCTCTCTGGTTTTACCTTCATTGGTAAATTCTATTTGGGATGTAGATGCTGGTATCAAGCCAATTGATTAGACCTAGAATTGCCACTATACAGCACACCACTTTACATTACAGTATATGGAGGGATGAAGTACATAAACAGAAACCTCCATCAACTCTTAGGAAGATGAAATTGGGTATAAAAAAATATATATATTATTTGCGAAATTCCAATAAATCAATTTGCCGGGATTGATTTTGGGGCTGGGAGTAAATTCAATCGCATCTCCATCCTCTTCCCCATAAAACAACTAATGTCATCAACTGCAAACCTGTGCCAATTGAGTTATGCTGGAGGGAAATGTATTAGCTTGTCACCAATTTACACAATAGGGAGGACGGAAAGTCATTTCTATGCTAATGGCGTTGACAAATGCCTTGTAGACTTTCCATTTGTTGAGAGGACCTAAATTGTCTCTAAATTGAATTGTACTCTAAATTATCACTTAAATCGGGGTTCCATAATAGATAGATTTAGATTTATATAGATTTATAGATAGATTTATGCATATACGATGGAAGACTCGTTTGTTGTCTTGGGATGGTGGGAGTCTTCAGTTGGTCTGGGTTGCTAACTGGATATTTCTCTCCATCAGTAAACATCCACCTCCTTCCTCCGCCATCCTTTTCTCTCCCTGTCTTTCTTTCTCTTTCACTCTCTGTGCTGTATTACCAGGATGACAGAGAGTAGGACCCAGGGTTATCTCTTTCTCTCACAAACACATACTCTTTATCTGTGCCACTATTGTTCTCCTGCCAGTGTCTGGTGACGCTACCTTCTTTTGTGTGTGTGTGTGTGTGTGTCTGTGTGTGTGCGTGCGTGCGTGCGTGCGTGCGTGTTGTCTATTACTGAGGCCTCTCCAGACAGGTGAGATAGGCTATACACTTAATTGTTGCCTCTAGCAAACACATCACTCTGTTTCATGCTCCCTTGTCTCTCTTACTCAGACCAACTCCTGTGACATGTGACATGATGTCAGATAATAGCCAATCCCTTGGGCGAAGAAACAACAGAACAGAACCCAGCTCTGATTTCCACCATCAGAACTGATAGTGAGGCACCCATTTCTCATAGAACCCCGCATCATGTAATTCCCAATAGCAGAGAGCACTGTCACATGTCAATACCCAATAAGAATGGAGTATCTGATGGAACAGGGGGAAATGACAAGACAGTATGACAGTTGAATGACAGGTACATGCTGATGGCATAGAGCCTATGCGGGGGAGAGGAGGGTGGGGCTAGATGTGGGAAATGAGTAATTGACTAGTCATAACTCAAAGAAGAGATTTCACTTCATGCTGACTTTGAAAAATGCACTCAATATTTATGCACTGGTATAGATTTAATCTTTTAAACCAATTGACAATAATGACATGCAAATCAGGCTCTATTTTTCTGCTCTATTAATGAAATACCAGTCTGGCATAACAGAAGCTACAGTCCAATTTAGACTGTTAGGCTATATACGAGATTAGGATCCATATTAGTGTTCCTTATCAAGATAGGAGAAGAAATAACACCATCTTTGTTTTCAATATTTTCAAAGCACAAGCAATTAATTGCATCTGAACAAATAGGGTACCAGATATGGGAAAAACCTCCTGAATATCCAAATAGCTGGTGACTACTGATTTCCCTAGCTTCCAGAGAGATGTCTTTATTTCTATTCATTGAATGCTGCCAGCTCAATCGGTCTGGAGTGGACAACTTGCAGTTCAAATCAAAGTTCCGATTATCATTTAGAACGAAAGCAAACGTTTTATCAAAAGATGGTGCTTCTCTCTCTCTTTCTATCTCTCCCTCTCTCTCTCCCTCTCTCTCTCTGTCTGTCTGTAGGGTGAGTTTATCTCCATCCTCAGCGGACACTGACGTGCTTCTCTAGCAGCATAACAAAGTCTCCCTTTCTCTCTCCCCTCCTC
Source organism: Salvelinus fontinalis (assembly GCF_029448725.1). Classification (NCBI taxonomy): domain Eukaryota; kingdom Metazoa; phylum Chordata; class Actinopteri; order Salmoniformes; family Salmonidae; genus Salvelinus; species Salvelinus fontinalis. Next base: position 50,367,010 of record NC_074665.1, read on the forward strand.
CTCTCTTTCTCTCCCTGTCCATTCCAATCTTTCCCGTCCCCTCTCGTCGCTGTCTCTCCTCTCTCTGCACTGACGCTCCCGCACCTGCTTCTCCCCACTGCCCATCAGACAACGACTTGAGCCGCATTCAGCCCGGGAATGATGTCCCTTTCTCCCAGACACTACGGGAGTAGCGGCCGGTGGATATCTGCGGAGAGCTATTTCTGGTTTATCGAAAAGGTTGTGGGCTGAAGGCATGTGAAGATTACGTTTGGGATTAAATGTTGTTTTTTGAGGGGTTCGTTTCATCGCTCTCTCGTTCGAGGGATATGAGGCACTTCTCCACTTTCATCTGGGAGGAGAGTCATCAGCAAACAGTCCCTACGGGACGCGGACGTGACTATGTTTTCATAACCCTAAACGGGATGAATTTTGATATTTATTAGTTTATTGGAGATAAACAAAGTCCTAATTTCTAAAAATGGGTCTCACGTGGTCACCTAAAATAGCTTTGGAGAGTGCAAATTGTTGTTGCGCGATCGTGGTGGGATGCTTGGATGTGATGGAGTGAGTGGGATGGTGATAAACGAGCCGTGCACTCACTCTAACTTCGGCAAAATGAAATCGCTCTTCTACAGCCGCTTCTTCATTCTCCTGCCCTGGGTCCTCATCGTCATCATCATGATCGATATTGACACCAAGAGGACACCCGTCCGAAGTCCAGTCCTGGGCCGCGCCGGGGGCGCACAGCGGCATGACAGAACCAGACTTCCTCGGGCCAATCGCTCCGCTCTCCCAGTAATCTATGCCATCACCCCGACCTACAACCGGCCAGTCCAGAAAGCTGAACTTACCCGGCTCGCTAACACCTTCTGCCAGGTTCCTCGCTTCCACTGGATCGTAGTGGAGGACTCGAGCGTGCGCACAGAGCTGGTGGCGCGCTTTCTCTCCCGCTCCGGGATGCCATACACACACTTGAACATCTTTACGCCCCGCCGGTTCAAACGGACCGGGATGCCTCGTGCTACTGAGCAGAGGAACACGGCTCTGTCGTGGCTACGGTCGCATCGCTCGCGGAAGGACGTGGGGGTAGTATTCTTCGCAGATGATGACAACACATACAGTCTGGAACTGTTTGAAGAGGTAATAAAGCACATTTAATGACAGATAGGCTACATGGCATGTGATGTCATTCACACACAACAAGCTTATCAGTTTTCTAGTACAAGAGTTTTCAGATAGTCTATCTGTGCAATCAGATAACGTATTGAAATAAGCCTGGGATATCTGCAAGGGTCATCTCTGGTCCTTGAGGGCCACTGTGTCCAGGCACTGATTCTGGATAGAACAAAAACCTGCACATAACTCAACCCAGAGTTAATTTGCCTAAAACTTGTTTTGAGCAAGTTGGCTCTGTGATCCTCTAAATAATTTTCTGTTCATATAACCTCATCGACAGCAGTGGCTCATCTCTCATTGATTTAAAAATGTGGTTGTGCATCAGCAGTTTTTCTCTTATGTCAGTCACTGACAGTCACTCAATTAGCCCATGTCAGCTAAAACGTTTTAGATTGGTAAGTTAGCCTAGCGGCCTGCTATCTAAATTTGGCGTAATTATGGTCGAATAACCGACTGGGGGGGGTGCCATTGATCATAGATATTACATTAAAAACTGCAAACATTTGTGTGGCAAATGGCAAAATGTGTAGTATTACAGCAAACTTGCATTAAAATTGCAACATTTTCTCTACGCCCCATGACATAATGTGTAGAATTGCAGGAAATTAGCTGTAAAACTGCAACATTTTTCTCTCCGCCCCATGGAAAATGTTCTAGAAATGCATGAAATTAGTTATACAATTGCTAAATATTCTCTCCGCCCCATGGCAAAATGTGTAGAATTTCAGGATATTTACTTTAAAACTGCACTTTTTTCTCTACTCCCCACTGATTTAAAAAATAAATTGCATGAAATGAATTCAAAAATTGTTAAATGTTCTCTCCGCCCTATGGAAGATGTGTAGTATTACAGCAAACTTGCTTTAAAACTGTAACAATTTCTCCACGCCCCATGGCAAAACGTGTAGACTTGCAGGAAATGTACTTTAAAACATAAATGTTTTCTCTTCACTGTCAAGAGGGTGGCCTTAGGTTTTTAACCTAAATGGTATCAGACCTCAGGATAAGACCAGATGCTGACAGTTCGAAGTAACACATGTTTATTACAAAAACAGGGGGCAGGCAAACAACAGGGCATGCAGATGTCAGTAATCCAGCGCAGAGTCCGAATGGTACAGAACGGCAGGCAGGCTCAGGGTCAGGGCAGGAAGAATGGTCAAAACCGTGAAAACTAGAAAACAGGGACAAGAGAGAAAAACAGGAGTACGGGAAAAACACCGGTACGCTTGACGAGACAAGAAGAACTGGCAACAGAAAACCGAAAACACAGGTATAAATGCATAGGGGATAATGGGGAAAATGGGCGACACCTGGAGGGGGGTGGAGACAAGCATAAGACAGGTGAAACAGATCAGGGTTTGACAAATGCACTAAATTGCTAAATTGTCTCTATGCCCCATAGGAAAATGTGTAGAATTGCAGAAAATTACCTTGAAAACTAGAAAGAAATTATTGGAGAGGGGGCCGAAGACTTGGTTAGTCAAATCAAATAAATGTTTTTTGGTCATATACAGAGGGTTAGCAGATGTTATTGCGAGTGTAGCAAAAATGCTTACGCTTTTAATTCCGACTGTGCAGCAATATCTAACATGTAATCTAACAATTCCACAACAACTACCTAATACAAAAAAATCTAAGTAAAGGAATGGAATAAAAAATATATACATATAAATATATGGATGAGCAATGACTAAGCGGCATAGGCAAGATGCAATAGATAGTATAAAATACATATATGAATATGAGATGAGTAATGCAGGATATGTAAACATTATTCAAGTGGCATTATTAAAGTGACTAGTGATCCATTTATTAAAGTGACCAATGATTTCATGTCTGTATGTAGGCAGCAGCCTCTCTGTGTTAGTGATGGCTGTTTAACAGTCTGATGGCCTTGAGATAGTAGCTATTTTTCAGTCTCTCGGTCCCAGCTTTGATGCACCTGTACTGACCTCACCTTCTGGATGGTAGCGGGGTGAACAGGTAGTGGCTCGCGTGGTTGTTGTCCTTGATGATCTTTTTGACCTTCTTGTGACATCAGGTGTTGTAGGTGTCCTGGAGGGCAGGTAGGTTGCCCTGTTGATGCGTAGTGCAGACCACACCACCCTCTGGAGAGCCATGAGGTTATGGGCGGTGCAGGAGCCATACGAGGGGGGGGATGCAGCCAGACAGGATGCTCTCAGTTTTGCATCTGTAAAATTTTGTGAGGGTTTTAGGTGACAAGTTACATTTCTTAAGCCTCCTGAGGGTAAAGAGGCGCTGTTGCACCTTCCTCACCACACTGTCTGTGTGGGTGGACCATTTCAGTTTGTCCGTGATGTGTACGCAGAGGAACTTAAAACCTTCCACCTTCTCCACTGCTGTTCCATCGATGCTCACTCTGCTGTTTCCTGAAGTCCACAATAATTAATTTTATTTTCGTGACGTTGAGTGAGAGGTTGTTTTCCAAACAGCACATTCCGATTGCCATCTCCTCCTCCCTATTATCTGTCTCGTTTGTTTTGGTAATCAAGACTACTACTGTTGTGCCATCTGCAAACTTGATGATTGAGTTGGAGGCGTGCATGGCCACGCCGTCATGGGTGAACAGGGAGTACAGGAGGGGGCTGAGCACACACCCGTGTGGGGACCCAGTGTTGAGGATCAGCGAAGTGAAGATGTTGTTTCCTACGTTCACCACCTGTGGCCCGTCAGAAGTCCAGGACCCAATTGCACAGGGCGGGGTAGAGACCCAGGCCCTTAAGCTTAATGATGATCTTGGAGGGTACTATGGTGTTGAATTCTGAGCTGTAGTCAATGAACAGCATTCTTAAATACAGTTGAAGTCGAAGTTTACATACACTTAGGTTGGAGTCATTAAAACTAGTATTTCAACCACTCCACAATTTTCTTGTTAACAAACTATAGTTTTGGCAAGTCGGTTAGGACATCTACTTTGTGCATGACACAAGTAATTTTCCAACAATTGTTTACAGACAGATTATTTCACTTATAATTCACTGTATCACAATTCCAGTGTGTTAGACATTTACATACACTAAGTTGACTGTGCCTTTAAACAACTTGGAAAATTCCAGAAAATTATGTCATGGCTTTAGAAGCTTCTGATAGGCTACTTGACATTATTTGAGTCAATCGTAGGTGTACCTGTGGATGTATTTCAAGGCCTACCTTTAAACTCAGCGCCTCTTGGCTTGACATCATGGGAAAATCAAAACAAATCAGCCAAGACCTCAGAAAAAAAATTGTGGACCTCCACAAGTCTGGTTCATCCTTGGGAGCAATTTCCAAATGCCATGAAGGTACCACGTTCATCTGTACAAAGAATAATACGCAAGTATAAACATTATGGGACCACGCAGCCGTCATACCGCTCAGGAAGGAGACACGTTCTGTTTCCTAGAGATTAACGTACTTTGGTGCGAAAAGTGCAAATCAATCCCAGAACAACAGCAAAGGACCTTGTGAAGATGCTGGAGGAAACAGGTACAAATTTATCTATATCTACAGTAAAAAAAAGTCCTATATCGACATAGCCTGAAAGGCCACTCAGCAAGGAAGAAGCCACTGCTCCAAATCCGCCAATAAAAAGCCAGGCTACGGTTTGCAACTGCACAAGGGTACAAAGATCGTACTTTTTGGAGAAATCTCTGGTCTGATGAAACAAATATAAAACTGTTTGGCCATAATGACCATCATTATGTTTGGAGGAAAAAGGGGGATGCTTGCAAGCTGAAGAACACCATCCCAACCGTGAAGCACGGGGGGCAGCATCATGTTGTGGGGGTGCTTTGCTGCAGAAGGGACTGGTGCATTTCACAAAATATATCGGTTCATAAGGATGGAAAATTATGTGGATATATTGAAGCAACATCTCAAGACATCATTCAGGAAGTTAAAGCTTGGTTGCAAATGGGTCTTCCAAATGGACAATGACCCCAAGCATACTTCCAAAGTTGTGGCAAAATGGCTTAAGGACATCAAAGTCAAGGTATTGGAGTGGCCATCACAAAGCTCTTACCTCAATCCTATAGAAAATTTGTGGGCAGAACTGAAAAAGCGTGTGTGAGCAACGAGGCCTACAAACCTGACTCAGTTACAACAGCTCTGTCAGGAGGAATGGGCCAAAATTCAACCAACTTATTGTGGGTAGCTTGTGGAATGTTTGACTGAAGTTTAACAATTTAAAGGCAATGCTACCAAATACTATTTAAGTGTATGTAACCTTCTGACCCACTGGGAATGTGATGAAATACATAAAAGCTGAAATAAATAATTCTCTCCACTATTATTCTGACATTTCACATTCTTAAAATAAAGTAACTGGCCTAAGACAGGTCATTTTTAGTAGGATTAAATGTCAGGAATTGAGAAACTGAGTTTAAAGTATTTGGCAAAGATGTATGTACATTTCCGATTTCAACTGTAGGTATTCCACTTGTCCAGGTGGGATAGGGATGTGTGCTGTGTGATGGCAATTGCATCGTCTGTGAACCTATTGGGGCATATGCAAACTGAAGTGGGTCTAGGGTGACAGGCAAGGTGGAGGTGATATGATCCTTGACTAGTCTCTCAAAGCACTATATAATGACAGAAGTGAGTCCTACGGGAAACAATTGTAGCCATCTTGAAGCATGTGGGGACAGCAAACGGGGATAGGGAGCGATTGAATATGTCCGTAAACACACCAGCCAGCTGGTCTGCGCATGCTCTGAGGATGCGGCTTGGGATGACGTCTGGGCCGGCAGCCTTGCGAGGGTTAACACGCTTAAATGTCTTACTCACATCAGCCATGGAGAAGGAGAGCCCACAGTCCTTGATAGCGGTCCGTGTCGGTGGCACTGTATTATCCTCAAAGCGGGCAAAGAAGGCGTTTAGTTTGTTTGGATGCATGACGTCGGTGTCCGTGACGTGGCTGGTTTTCTTTTTGTTGTCCATGATTGTCCGTAGTCCTTTCCATATATGTCCCGTGTCTGAGCCGTTAAATTGCGACTCCACTTTGTCTCTATACTGACATTTCGCTTGTTAGATTGCCTTGCGGAGGGAATAACTACATTGTTTGTATTCAGCCATATTCCCAGTCAACATTCCATGGTTAACTGCTGTGGTTCGCACTTTCAGTTTTATGCGAATGCCGCCATCTATCCACGGTTTCTGGTTAGGGTAGTTTTTAATAGTCACAGTGGGCACATCTCCTAGGCACTTCCTAAAAAATTCACTCACCGAATCAACATATCAATACATATTATTATCTGAGGTATTCCGGAACATGTCCCAGTCCACGTGATCAAAACAATTTTGAAGCGTGGATTCCGATTGGTCAGACCAGCGTTGAATAGTCCTTGTCATGGGTACATCCTGTTTGAGTTTCTGCCTATAGGAAGGGAGGAGCAAATTGGAGTGATGGTCAGATATGCCGAAGGGAGGGTGGGGGAGGGCCTTGTATGCATCGCGGAAGTTAGAGTAGCAGTGATCCAGAGTTTTGCCAGCACGAGTACTGCAATCAATCAATATGCTGATAGAATTTAGGTGGTCTTGTTCTCAAATTTGCTTTGTTAAAATCCCCAGCTACAATAAATGCTGCCTCAGGATATATGGTTTCCAGTTTGCATAAGGTCCAGTGAAGTTCCTTGAGGGCCGTCGTGGTATTGGCTTGAGGGGGGATATACACGGCTGTGACAATAACCAATGAGAATTCTCATGGGAGATAATACGGTCGGCATTTGATTGTAAGGAATTCTTGTTCAGGTGAACAAAAGGACTTGAGTTCCTGTATGTTGTTACAATTACACCATGAGTCGTTAATCATTAAACATACACCCTCACCCTTCTTCTTCCCAGAGATATGTTTATTTCTGTTGGCGCGACGCACAAAGAATCCCAGTGGCTGTACCGACTCCGACAGCATATCACGAGAGAGCCATGTTTCCATGAAACAGAGTATGTTACAATCCCTGATGTCTCACTGGAAAGCAACCCTTGCTCTAATTTCATCTACCTTGTTATCTAGAGACTGGACATTAGCGAGTAATATACTCGGAAGTGGTGGGTGGGGTGCGCGCCTCCAAAGTCTGACCAGAAGGCCGCTCCGTCTACCTCTTCTGCGGCGACGTTGTTTTGGGTCAGCCTCTGGAATCAGTTCAGATGCCCTGGCTGTTTCGGACAAAGGATCCGCTTTGGAAAAGTTGTATTCGTGGTCGCAATGCTGCTTAGCTGTTTAGTTTAGCTCTGATATCCAATAGTTCTTCCCGGCTGTATGTAATAACACTTAAGATTTTCTGGTCTAACAATGTAATAAATAATACATAAATAAACAAAATACTGCAAAGTTTCCTAAGGACTAGAAGTGATGCGGCCCTCTCTGTTGGCACCATCTAGTCCGGTCATGTCCTGCAGCAGTCATAGTAAAACTCCTTGTATGCTATTTTTATCGCACTCTAAAGGTCGGAGCTGTGTTATGATTTTGAAGGGGTCCCTAATGAAAGTGCTATCAAAAAAGGGGTCCCCAGCCCCAACAAGTTTGGGAAAGTCTGTCTTAATTTACAATTTGGGGAGATAAAGAGCCTTAATCTTTGCCTAATGGCAATGTCTAGCCGCAGCTCCAAAGATGGGCCTGTGTAAATATCAGTTATTTGATTGGCTGATAGTCAGCCTGCTCTCCCCACCTCATCCAGGACATTCCAGAACTCCTCTCCATGGTAATAGTCTGTCATAGTTTGGTAATGACCTGTCATATAGTGATAATAACCTTACAATTAGTGGTAATAACCTGTCAAACCTGTTGTGCTGTTGATTTTAGCATTGCACAGATAGTGCCGCTGTCAAGCACATTTTTTCATATTGCAGTTTTGTGTCCAAAATAAATAATATAGAGATAGACCACATTAGAACTGAATTTGTAGTCAATGAGCAAAAACATTATGAATAGCCCATAAATGCATACTTAATAACATCCTATTCAATGCTCTCACAATACCACCACCATTCAATTACTACTAAGTGAGTGAGTGATGTCACTATAGGCTTACTGATTTTAGAAGAGGTATTTGATCATCCTAGACGCGATGAAACAAAACCTGAAAGAGATTCTGTTGTTTCTCTCTTATGTATTATGTCTGAGTTGAAGAGGAAACCATCCAGAAACAATTTGCAAACATACAGATTATTGGATGGTTTCTCTGTTCTCAAGCATTAACAAGTCACGGCTCGTTGCAAACCATTATGTGTGCGCGACATTCCGCCCACTTTGCTGCCTCGAAATGGGGTGTCAGCAAACAGAGTCGTCCACATCATAGCCTAGCCTACCTCTCTCCTCTCCCCACTCACAGCCAGGCCAGACGGCTACTTTCGGTGAGTTTGCATTTTGCCCTCGGGCTGTAGGGAGTCGTGAGCTAGCTGTACTGGTAGAACTGCAGCATCGTAGTCAATACTGAATGGCTCCCAAGTGTTTAGTTAAACATAGTCTGTCAGTCATAAATATGTATTGGTCTGACTTGAAAATTACTGCAACCAGACGGCTTGTCAAATAAACCTGTTCACTTAAAGGCTTGAAGGAAATGGCAGGCCATTTGGCTTACCAATGGCTGAAAAGAAGAGGACACAATTTGATCCCTCCCGCCTCAACATGGGTATAAACAATTTGCTGAAATGAGAAGACTATTAATTGGTGTGAAGATAGGCATACATACGTGACAAGAATTGGACTTGAAATACACTGACACATCGTCAGGACAAATTAAATCAAGGGCCATAGTTTCCTAGTGTACAGTAGGCTCATAGAGAGGGCACAAAGGAACCGCAAGAAAGAACAGAAGAGCAAAATCCAATTCCATCAAACCGATGTGAGCAATTATCATAATTACATATTGGATAGTTTTCTTCTCTCTGGGAGCTAAAGCAGAAAGGAGAGAATCTCTTGTCCGTGGCTGAGTGGATGGAGGGGAGAAAGAGAAGGGTATTGTAGTGAAAAATATAGAGGGGTGAGAAAGGTGGAGGTGAGAGGGTTGATGAATGCAGAACTTCCTCCAGGGGAAGGCCTGCCAGCTCAATGACCTCTTCATCACGGTTGACAACTCCACAGTGTCGCCCTCCCAGAGGGCAAAGAACCTTGGCGTGACCCTGGACAGCACCCTGTCGTTCTCTGCAAACATCAAAGCAGTGACCCGCTCCAGGTTCATGCTCTACAACATCAGTAGAGTACGACCCTACCTCACACAGGAAGCGGTGCAGGTCCTAATCCAGGCACTTGTCATCTCCTGTCTGAACTACTGCAACTCGCTGTTGGCTGGGTTCCCCGCTTGTGCCATCAAATCCCTGCAACTTAGCCAGAACGCAGCAGCCCGCCTGGTTTTCAACCTTCCAAGTTCTCTCGTCACCTCACTCTTCCGCACACTTCACTGGCTTCCAGTCGAAGCTCGCATCCACTACAAGAGCATGGTGCTTACCTACGGAACAGCAAGAGGAACTGCCCCACCCTTCCTTCAGGCTATGCTCAAACCCTACACCCCAACCCGAGCACTCCATTCTGCCACCTCATTTCTCTTGGCCTTCCCACCTCTGGACTGGGCAGCCTCTGCTCAGCCCAGTCCAAGCTCTTCTCTGTCCTGGCACCCCAATGGTGGAACCAGCTTCCCCTTGAAGCTAGGGCAGTAAAGTCCCCGCCCATCTTCCGAAAACATTTTAAACCCTACCTCTTCAAACAGTATCTTAAATAATCCTCCTCATCACCTTGACTCCCCCCCCCCCAAAAAAAAACAACCTTAACCAGCACTTGCACTTGACCGCCACCCTCCCACCCCAACCGTTCTAGCTCTGACTCTACTGGTAGCTACGTTATTGAAGAAAAATGTACGTTCTATGCCTTTGATGTATGGTTGTCCCTCCTAGCTATCTGAATCACTCTATATGAGTGCTGCTAAACGTATAAAATGTAGCACTCACATCTGTAGCCATGAAATGCTTTAAACTGCTGGTCATGGCTCACATCAACACCATCATCCCAGACACCCTGGACCCAGTCAAATTGGCATACCACCCCAACAGATCCACAGATGATGCAATCTTTATTGTACTCCACACTGTCCTCTCCCACCTGGACAAGAGGAACACATCACGGCGTACACATCACCGACAAACTGAAATGGTCCACCCACACAGACGGTGTGGTGAAGAAGGCCCAACAGAAATTTGACTTAAAACCCTCACAAACTTTTACAGATGCACAATTGGGAACATCCTGTCAGGCTGTTTCACCGCCTGGTACGGCAACTGCACCGCCCACAACCATAAGGCTCTCCAGAGGGTGGTGCGGTCTGCACAACACATCACCGGGGGCAAACTACCTGCCCTCCAGGACACCTACAGCACCCGATGTCACAGGAAGGCCAAAAAGATAATCAAGGACAACAACCACGCGAGCCACTGCCTGTTCACCCCGCTACCATCCAGAAGGCGAGGTCCGTACAGGTGCATGAAAGCTGGGACCGAGAGACTGAAAAACCGCTACTATCTCAAGGCCATCAGACTGTTAAACAGCCATCACTAACACAGTGTGGCTGCTGCTTACATACAAACTTGAAATAATTGGCCACTTGAATAAATGAATCACTAGTCACTTTAATAATGCCACTTTAATAATATTTACATATCTTGCATCCCTCATCTCATATGCATATATGTATTTTATACCATCTATTGCATCTGGCCTATGCAGCTCTGTCATTGCTCATCCATATATTTATATGTATATATTCTTATTCCATTCCTTTACTTAGATGTGTGTGTATTAGGTTAGTTGTTGTGGAATTGTTAGATTACATGTTAGATATTGCTGCAGTGTCGGAACTAGAAGCACAAGCATTTCGCTACACTCGCAATAACATCTGCTAACCATGTGTATGTGACCAATGCAATTTTATTTTATTTGACCAAGTCCGGAACCAACAGGATGCTGAACAGCTTCTACCCACAAGCCATAAGACTGCTAAATAGTTAACCAAATAGCTACCCAGACTAATTGCATTGACCCTTTTTCACAGTGTGAAAAAAGGGTCATTATCTATCCTGTTATTATCCATCCCGTTACCTAGTCACTTTACCCTTACTCACATGAACATATGTATATTGTATATAGCTGAGTTATCATTCCTCATTGTGTATTTAGTCCTCGTGTTATTATTTTTTTCGATTATTTTTCCATTTGTCTCTCTGCATTGTTGGGAAAGGCCCATAAGTAAGCATTTCACTGTTCGTCTACACCTGTTGTTTACAAAGCATGTGACAAATAACATGTGATTAGATTTATTCCTCCATCCTGTCCTCTCCCATTTCCTTCCTTCTTTCTTTCCTTTTCCATACTCTCCCCCTCTTCTCTGTCCTCCTTTTCTATCTTTCTCACATCCCTGTCATGTTCTACCCCCTGCCCCCCCTCCTCATCCCTGTCCTTGTCTATTCCCTCAGGAGCAGTGTGAGTCTGTCTAAATGCTGGCATTGTCTACCCTTCAACCCTGATCCCAACCCACCCCGAGCTGGTTTGAAAGGATAGAGACAGAAACAATGCCGTTAGAACACAAACACACACACACACGTTATTATTCACGCAGACACAGCAAACTCACCTCCATCCCCCACACAAACACATCATGCATCATTGCATCACAATTTCATAACCTCTTAATTTTCTCTCCTCTAATTTGATTCATTCTTTTTTTCTCCCTCTCGCTCTCTCATTGCTCCAGCTATGCATATTAATGACACATGGAGAAGGCTTGATTAAAATCCGAAAGAGCATTTGAGCACACAATGAAATGACAGCTTCTTCTCTGGGGGAGAAACACATTTATAATGGATTTATACTGCATCATTTAAAGTCCCATTGTATATGCATACACTTCATATATTACCTCTGTTAATATGGCGTAAACAAAGGCAGCCTAGGCATTCACTGACTAAGTTGCTACTCAATATTAGATAGATGACATGGCTGCATCTCAAATGGTAACCTGCCGTATTCACCCATTCCCCTGGCTCTGGTCTCTACCACTCAGTCAGATGATGCCTCTGGACAGTATTTCCCTTTCAGATAGAGACCAGGAACTCAGCTACAGTGTCTCACTCCAATTTAATGGGTTCTGGTTTCCTCCATGTCCCAAATCGCTATCAAAGAGCCAGTGGATGTTATGGCTCACAAAAACAATCTTTTTTTAATATTCACTTTTCCACTTTTATAGCTAGAATTCTCTGCAGATGGATTCTGTCTGAAGAGTATTGACTAACTCAGGTGTTAGAGGTTGATGTTGGTATTGACAGTCTGGGCCTATGGCTGCAGAGGCTGGAGCTTTTAGTCAATCTTTACAGTTCCCAGGTCTCCCTATGCTTTTCGCATTGAGGCACTGGTCCAATTGAACATTCATCCTTCTTTCCTCCCTTCCTTGAAGTAATCACTGATCCGTATGTGATTGGATAAATGAAACCACAGTTCTTTCAGCCCGCTGCTCTCGTCAATGCTATTCTCTTAGATTAACTGCTACCCCCGTAGGCACTCCTGTAGATCTGAAAGTATCAGAGAGAAGCAACACTATGATAGATGTTTCCTACTGAAAGGCTGGGTGGAATTTCCACTATATTGCTCACAACTATCCAATCATGACAGACTTATAGGAGTGCCTTGTGGGTAGGGCAAGAAGTACATTTGTAATTCAAAATACACTGGATGCATTTTTAAGGATGCATTTTAAACACCTGAACCATTCCTTAGTCTCCATTAACCTCTACAGAGTACCTAACCCGGATCCGGGAGCACCCCCCCCCCCCCCCACACACTGATTAGCATCGCTAGCATAGCGTCACAATTAAATAGTAGCATCTAAATATCATTAAATCACAAGTCCAAGACACCCAATGAAAGACACAGATCTTGTGAATAAAACCACCATTTCAGATTTTTTAAATGTTTTACAGGGAAGACACAATATGTAAATCTATTAGCTAAACACGTTAGCAAAATGACACCATTTTCTTACTCCAACAGTTTCTTACTCCATCAGGTGCTATCACCAATTCGGCTAAACTAAGATATTGATAGCCACTAACCAACAAAAAAATTCTTAAGATGACAGTCTGATAACATATTTATGGTATAGCATAGTTTTTTTTTTTTAAATGTGCATTTTTCAGGTATAAATCACAGTTCTACATTGCAGCTGCAATCTGATATAGTGCTGATGCAGCTAGAACAATTACAGAGACCAACGTTATATAACTAATTACTTGTCTTAAAACATTTCAGAAAAAATACACAGCGTACAGACATTGAAAGCCCAACATCTGGTGAATCCAAACAATATTTCAGATTTTTTAAATGTTTTATAGCGAAAACAAAATGTATCGCTAAATTAGCATAACAAGGCCAGCCAGAACCAGCTGGACGCGCGCGACCAGTTCACATGCACGACAGATATATGAAATAACATCGTAAATTGGGTCTTACTATTGCTGGTCTTTCATCAGAATGTTGATCAAGGTGTCCTTAGTCCTGATGAGTCGTTCAATCCATTCACAATGGCAACTTCCCCTCTTCATTTAGCCTGGGTACTGGTCGACTAGCACGGCTCTGTCCAAAGTTAAAAAACTCAAAGAACGGAACACGGCAAAACTCCCGAAAAAATTCTAATAATCTGATTAAACTATATTGAAAAAACATACATTACGGTGATATGGTCACATGTATCAAACAAACTTTGACACGGAGATAGTTTTCATCCGTAACGTCAGCATAACAAAAGTCAATGGCTTCTCTAAACGCGCATCTCAGGAAACCGGAAGTTGTCGGTCACGCTAAAGAATTAGCTCTTATTTCACGTCAGTACAAGATAAACAAAAAATTTCTCCTCTGACGTCTTCCAGACACCCAGAGGAAGAAGAAGGAAGTGTGTTTCGGGTCATAGGTCGCGTGATCATATATAGGCAGAGCTTTGAAGCGAGCATACACATCTTGCAATCTTTTTCTCGCTCAGGGAAAGTGCTGTGAAATGACCTGTGTTTGACTCAGAGACTCAATTGGAACGGTTTTAGAAACCATAGCTTGTTTTCTATCCAATGCTATATGGTTATATGCATATAGTAACAGCAATAATTGAATAAGAGGCAGTTTAGTCTGTAGAGGCAATTATGCTAATGCGAAACAGCACCCCCTGTATTCTCAAGAAGTTAATTGGAAGAATTATAAATATCCAAATGGGCCACAGAAGATGGACAAAACCTAATTAGAACCAAATTAATGTCCACAATTTTTTTTTGCTGCTCCCTAGTGTCATCTATATGATTCATCCACAACATTCGTCATCAGGCTACTCAGGTTAAAAGCCATTCAAAGACCGTTACAGGTAGAAACGATGCTGTACCACGAAGCTAAAATAAAGACTACACACGAGAGCATAAAACATTGAGTGAACGGACACTCACTCTCTTTTCGTTACCGTTTTTATAGACCCGACCAGAAGCCTTTGAAAAAAAACTGTAGCGGACACAGAAAGGGGGGGAAGGGTTTTAGTGTCGCGCAAGGTCAAGGGCCATAGCATTAGAAGAGAGGGCTTCAAAGATGTGTCCATCGCTCAGGGGTTAAGGGGGAGAAGAAGGAAGAGAGAGAGAGAGCCTTCCCATCAGTCTGTTGAGTGTTGAGAGTAAGAGAGGAGACATGAAAGATGTAGGCCCTGCCCTGACCGTTTGTGTGAAGAATCACACAGCAACATTGTCGCTATGTAATCAAATATTGTCTTGTATGTTTTGCCCCTTACAAGTGACTTCCTTCAGGTGGTTTGATGTTCTGAAAAGAGAATTGCACGAGAATGAGATCCGTAGTGGGGTTGGAATGAGGAATGAAATAGTACACACACACAAGCGTACACACACAAGGCTACATATGCACACACAAGCAAGCATATACAGTGCCCTACGAAAGTATTCACACCCCTTGAATTTTCCATACTTTATTGTGTTACAGTGAAATGGAGTAAATTGATATGTCTTGTTACTGGCCTACACACCATAACGTAATAGTGAAATTATGATTTTGGAAATTCTTACAAATTAATTAAAAATGAAAAGCTGAAATGTCGAGTGAATAAGTATTCAACCCCTTATTCAAGTCTAAATAAGATCAGGAATATACATTTGCTTAACAAGTCACGTAATAAGTTGCATGGACTCTCTCTGCATGCAATAATAAGGAGGAGATGACTTGGACAGAAAGTTTCAGATTTTTGCAAAGTTATGTAGATGGAAAAAAGCTGTCCTTGAAACAGTCTTGATATGTTCGTCAAAAGAGAGATCAGGGTCCAGAGTAAGCCGAGGTCCTTCACAGTTTTATTTGATTTGACTGTACAACCATCAAGATTAATTGTCAGATTCAACAGAAGGTCTCTTTGTTTCTTGGGAACTAGAACAAGCATCTCTGTTTTGTCCGAGATTAAAAGTAGAATATTTGCAGCCATCCACTTTCTTATGTCTGAAACACAGACTTCTAGCGAGGGCAATTTTGGGGCTTCACCATGTTTCATTGAAATGTACAGCTGTGTGTCTTCCGCATAGCAGTGTAAGTTAACATTATGTTTTCGAATGACATCCCCAAGAAGTAAAATATATAGTGAAAACAATAGTGGTCCTAAAACGGAAACTTGAGGAACACCGAAATTTACAGTTGATTTGTCAGAGGATAAACCATTCACAGAGACAAACTGATATCTTTCCGACAGATAAGATATAAACCAGGCCAGAACTTGTCCGTGTAGACCAATTTGGGTTTCCAGTCTCTCCAAAAGAATGTGGTGATCGATGGTATCAAAGCAGCACTAAGGTCTAGGAGCACGAGGACAGACGCAGAGCCTCAATCTGACGCCATTAAAAGGTCATTTGCCACCTTCACAAGTGCAGTCTCAGTGCTATGATGGGGTCTAAAACCAGACGGAAGCATTTCGTATACATTGTTTGTCTTCAGGAAGGCTGTGTTGCTGTGCAACAGCTTTTTCAAAATGTTTTGAGAGGAATGGAAGATTCGATATAGGCCGATAGTTTTAATATTTTCTGGGTCAAGGTTTGGCTTTTCAAGAGAGGCTTTATTACTGCCACTTTTAGTGAGTTTGGTAGATGGTGGATAGGTGGATAGAGAGCCGTTTATCATGTTCAACATAGGAGGGCCAAGCACAGGAAGCAGATCTTTCAGTAGTTTAGTTCGAATAGGATCCAGTATGCAGCTTGAAGGTTTAGAGGCCATGATTATTTTCATCATTGTGTCAAGAGATATAGTACTAAAACACTTGAGTGTCTCTCTTGATACTAGGTCCTGGCAAAGTTGTGCAGACTCAGGACAGCTGATCTTTGGAGGAATACGCAGATTGAAAGAGGAGTCCATAATTTGCTTTCTAATGATCATGATCTTTTCCTCAAAGAAGTTCATGAATTTATTACTGCTGAAGTGAAAGCCATCCTCTCTTGGGGAATGCTGCTTTTTAGTTAGCTTTGCGACAGTATCAAAAAGAAATTTCGGATTGTTCTTATTTTCCTCAATTAAGTTGGAAAAATAGGATGATTGAGCAGCAGTGAGGGCTCTTCGATACTGCATGGTACTGTCTTTCCAAGCTAGTCGGAAGACTTCCAGTTTAATGTGGTGCCATTTCCGTTCCAATTTTCTGGAAGCTTGCTTCAGAGCTCGGGTATTTTCTGTATACCAGGGAGCTAGTTTCTTATGACAAATGTTTTTAGGTTTTAGGGGTGCAACTGCATCTAGGGTATTGCGCAAGGTTAAATTGAGTTCCTCAGTTAGGTGGTAAACTGATTTTTGTCCACTGATGTCTTCGGGTAGGCAGAGGGAGTCTGGAAGGGCATCAAGGAATCTTTGGGTTGTCTGAGAATTTATAGCACGACTTTTGATGCTCCTTGGTTGTGGTCTGAGCAGATTATTTGTTGCGATTGCAAACGTAATAAAATGGTGGTCCGATAGTCCAGGATTATGAGGAAAAACATTAAGATCCACAACATTTATTCAATTTTGACAAAACTAGGTCGAGAGTATGACTGTGACAGTAAGTAGGTCCAGAGACATGTTGGACAAAACCCACTGAGTCGATGATGGCTACGAAAGCCTTTTGGAGTGGGTCTGTGGACTTTTCCATGTGAATATTAAAATCACCAAAAATGTGAATATTTTCTGCTATGACTGCAAGGTCCAATAGGAATTCAGGGAACTCAGTGAGGAACGTTGTATACGGCCCAGGAAGCCTGTAAACAGTACCTATAAAAAGTGATTGAGTAGGCTGCATAGATTTCATAACTAGAAACTCAAAAGACGGAAACTTCGTTTTGTTTTTGTAAATTGAAATTTGCTATCGTAAATATTAGCAACACCTCCGCCTTTGCGGGATGCACGCGGGATATAGTCACTAGTGTAACCAGGAGGTGAGGCCTCATTTAACACAGTAAATTCATCAGGCTTAAAACTTCTACTTGGTCACAATCCCGGATCCGGGAGCACCCCCATCAGTAAAAAAGCTGACTAGCATAGCCTAGCATAGCGTCACAAGTAAATACGAGCATCTAAATATCATTAAATCACAAGTCCAAGACACCAGATGAAATATACACATCTTGTGAATCCAGCCATCATTTCTGATTTTTAAAATGTTTTACAGGGAAGACACAATAAGTAAATCTATTAGCTAACCACGATAGCAAAAGACACAACTTTATTTTCCCACCATTTTTTTCCTGCAAAGGTAGCTATCACAATTTCCACCAAATAAAGATATAAATAGCCACTAACCAAGAAACAACTTCATCAGGTGACAGTCTGTTAACATATTTATTGTATAGCATATGTTTTGTTAGAAAAATGTGCATATTTCAGGTATAAATCATAGTTTACCATTTCAGCCACCATCACAACTCTCACCAAAGCAACTAAAATAACTACAGAGACCAACGTGAATTACCTAAATACTCATCATAAAACATTTATGAAAAATACACAGCGTACAGCAAATGAAAGACAAAGATCTTGTGAATCCAGCCAATATTGCCGATTTTTTAAGTGTTTTACAGCGAAAGCACAACATAGCATTATATTAGCTTACTACAATAGCCAACCACACAACAGCATTGATTCAAGCCAACAATAGCGATAACGAATAAACCAGCAAAAGATATTAATTTTTTCACTAACCTTCTCAAACTTCTTTAGATGACAGTCCTATAACATCATATTACACAATACATATAGAGTTTGTTCGAAAATGTGCATATTTAGCGGCACAAATCGTGGTTATACAATGAGAATAGTAGCCAAGCTGCCAACAATATGTCGGGAGAAATCTTGGGAGAGGCACCTAATCTAATCAGTAACTAGTCATAAACTTGACTAAAAAATACAGGTTGGACAGCAAATGAAAGATACATTAGTTCATAACCCTCCCGTTGTCTCGGCGGGTCAGAGCGACCCCGGGCAGTTCCGAGTTGATTGCCCGTGTCTGTGTGTGGGTCGGAGTGACCCCGGCAGCGTTAGCAAGGTGTATGTTGTAACCCTCCTGCCCCTGTGTGGGCGGGTCATAGTGACGTCAGAGGGGTCAGAGTGACCCCGGCGGCGTTAGCAAGGTGTATGTTGTAACCCTCCTGCCCCTGCCCCTGTGTGGGCGGGGTCATAGTGACGTCAGAGGGGTCAGAGTGACCCTCGGCAGCGTTACCTGTCGCTTCCCCCGTGTCTGTGTGGGTCAGAGAGACCCCGGCAGGCCGGGGTCACAGTGACCCAACACCACCACCTGCTGGATACTAGTAAAAGGTCCTGCCCCAAAATTGACATTCTCAACATTCCGGGCAAGGGCCTGTGTCGAATACGGCGTGTCTGCCCAACAAACGGGCCCTTGGGCACCGTGTGAGTTTGGATATCGAATCTAAAAACGCCCCCCTACAAACTACTTTCCCTTGGTTGTGGAAATTGTGCCTTTCGGGTATGGCTGTTGTTAGACAACCTTCCCCTTGCCTCGGCGGGACAGAGTGACCACCGGCCAGCGTTCCGAGTCGATTCCCAGTGTCTGTGTGGGTTAGAGAGACCCCGGCAGCGTTTAGCAAGGTGTATGTTGTAACCCTCCTACCCCTGTCTGGGCCAGGTCACATTGACCCGAGCCCTGTTGTAAGCCCTGCGTTATGAGTTGTTCCCCTCTGTTCCGGGGGCCTGGGGTCAGAGAGACCCCGGCGGCGTTAGCAAGGTGTATGTTGTAAACCCTCCCCTCCTACCCCTGTCTGAGCCGGGTCGGAGTGACCCGGGGCCTGTGTTAGGAGTTGTTCCCCTCTGTCTGGGCCGGGTCGGAGTGACCCCGGCAGGGACCAGTTGTCCCCACCAACTCTGTGCACGACCTCGGTGCTATCACGCGGGTAGGCCAGCCGAGCGTCCCGGATGGGACCGAAGGGGCCAAGGGGCCGAAGGGGCGAAGGGTCGAAGGGCCGAAGGGCCGAAGGAGCAGGCAGGGCCGACCACGCGCCTCGTCCATTCGCGTGCCTCGTCCCATTCACGTGGCCACCGTAAGCAGGGCGTAGAGAGGCTACTAATATTGTCAGGAAGAAGAAGAAGAAGAAGAAGAAGAAGAAGAAGAGGACGACGACGAGGACGACGACGAGGAGGAATACGACCCCGCCGAGCGTGAGCCCTCCGCCTACGACAGTAAGCAGGGCGTAGAGAGCCTACTAATATTGTCAGGAAGAAGAAGAAGAAGAAGAAGAAGAAGAACAACAACAACAAGAACAACAACAACAACAACAACAACAAGAAGAACAAGATGAGGACGATGATGAGGACGACGACGACGAGGACGACGGCGACGAGGAATACGACCCCGTCGAGCGTGTTGCCTCCGCCTACGACGCCTCGCAGTCCCGGTTTCAGCGCGGCTCAGGTCCTGGAACAGATATCCTCCAGCGTCGACCAAGAAGACGAAGAAGACTACTGCGATTCCGAAGAGGAGGACGTTTCGGAAGATGAAGACGGTGAGGAATACAACCCCGAGCGCGACGCGGACGACTACGGAGACGACTCGGCCTCGCGGTCGTGCTCCTCTTCGGAGGAAGAGCCGGAGGAAGAGCCGGAGGAAGAGCCGGAGGGAGACGCGGCCGCTGCCCGAGAGGAGCGAGACAGAGAGCCAGACAGAGCCAGAGAGCCAGAGCGAGAAAGGGAGACGTTGCTGTCGAAAAACGGCAAAATCAAATGGTCCTCCGCGGCCTATCGCGGCCCGGACCGACCCCGCGCCATCCGCCCGCCCTGCCCCGCCGTGACGCCGGGCCCCACGGCCTACGCCGCGTCGCGAGCGCTCGACATCGAGTCCGCCTTCCGGCTGTTTGTCACACCGGCGATAGAAAGGATCATCGTGGACATGACCAATCTGCAGGGGGTGAGAAAATACGGCGACGGCTGGCGACCCATGGACTCCACCGACCTGCGCGCCTACGTAGGGCTGCTGATCCTAGCCGGCGTCTACAGGTCCCGAGGCGAGGCCGCGGCCAGCCTGTGGGACGCCGAGAGCGGCAGGACCGTGTTCCGCGCCACCATGCCGCTCAAGGCGTTTCACAAGTACTCGAGGCTGCTGCGATTCGACGACCGCCAGTCGAGACCCGCGAGACTCGCCACCGACAGACTGGCGGCCGTGAGAGAGGTGTGGGACCTGTGGGAGGAGCGGCTGCAGGCCCTCTACAACCCGGGGCCCGAAGTGACGGTGGACGAACAACTGGTCCCGTTCAGAGGTACCGTCTATGCATCTGTGTACGTACGCGTAGCGTAGAGAGCACGGGCAGTCTATGTATCTGTGCATAGAGAGCGGTAGCAGTCTATGTATCTGTGTTTGTACGCGTGGCGTAGAGAGCACGGGCAGTCTATGTATCTGTGCATAGAGAGCGGTAGCAGTCAATGTATCTGTGTATGTACGTGTAGCGTAGAGAGCACGGGCAGTAGTAGCATGGGCAGCGGTAGCAATCGGCAGTAGTAGCAATGGGCAGCAGTAGCAATGGGCAGTGGCACGGGCGGCGGCGGCGGCGGCTGCGTGTAACGTAAACGCAGTGCGCCCCGATGGTGAGCCTGTAACGATGACGCTGCTGCTAATCTCCTGCTAATCTCCTCTCCCTCTCCTCTCCCTCTCCTCTCCCTCCCCTCTCCCTCGCCTCAAGGACGCTGTCCTTTCCGACAGTACATTCCCAGCAAGCCGGCCAAATACGGCATCAAGTCGTGGGTGGCCTGCGACGCCAAGTCCAGCTACGCTTGGAAGATGCAAGTGTACACCGGCAAGGCGGCCGGCGGATACCCCGAGAAGAACCAGGGCGCGCGCGTCGTCCTCGATCTGACCGAGGGACTGCCGGCCGGTCACAACGTCACGTGTGACAATTTCTTCACCTCCTACGAACTCGGGCAGCGGCTCCTCGAGAGGAACCTCACCATGGTGGGCACGGTGCGAAAGAACAAGCCCGAGCTCCCTCCCGCGCTGCTCCAGTCCAAGGGCAGACAGGTCTCGTCCTCCAGGTTCGCCTTCACGCCCACCGCCACTCTAGTGTCCTACCTGGCAAAGAGAAATAAGAACGTGCTGCTTCTGAGCACGCGGCACGCGGAGCCCGACGTCAGCGATCGCCGAGACCGGAAGCCGGCCCTCATCCTAGACTACAACTGCAACAAGGGCGGCGTGGACAACCTAGACAAGGTGGTCGGGACCTACAGCTGCAGACGGATGACCGCCCGCTGGCCCCTGGTCATCTTCCACAACATCCTCGACGTGTCCTCCTACAACGCCTTTGTCATATGGCGAGAGATCAACCCCGACTGGATGCCCGGGAAGCGGAACAAGAGGAGGGTGTTCCTGGAGCAGCTCGGAAAGGCGCTCGTGAAGCCCTTGATCCAAAGAAGGCAGCGTCTCCCCCGCACCGAAGCCGCGTCCGCACTTGTCAAAGTCATCCGGGGCGAGCGTGTATCCGCCGAGGCTCGTCCGCAGGCCCGCGAGCGAGCCGCCGGCCCGGCCGCCGCCGCCGCCCCGGCCGCACCGCTGGGGGCGAGTAAGAGGAAGAGGTGTCAGGTCTGCCCACCCAAGAAGGACGCCAAGACACACACAGCGTGCTGCAGGTGTAAGAAATACATCTGCAAAGGCTGTTCACACCCATACTGTCACACTTGTGCCCACTGGGCCTTTAGCCAAGACGGGACAGAGTGACCCGGGGGGGGGACACTGTGTGCTAGGCATAATAGAAGGACAACGGGAGGGTTAATGCAATCGCTGTGTTAGATTTTTAAAATTAACGTTACTACGACATACAGCGTGCGTTAACCTGTTTGGCGTGCAAGCCCGACGTCGGTACATTTATGACAACAGCCACTTCAAGTGCAGGGCGCGAAATTCAAAATATATCTTTTTCAAATATTTAACTTTCACACATTAACAAGTTCAATACAGCATATGAAAGGTACACATCTCCTGAATCCAGCAAACATGTCAAAATTTTTAAAATGTTTTACAGGGAAGACAAAATATGTAAATCTATTAGCTAACCACGTTAGCAAAAGACTCCACTTTTATTACTCCATCAGTTTTTGACTTCATCAGTAGCTATCACAAATTCGGCCAAATAAAGATATAAATAGCCACTAACCAAGAAACAACCTCATCAGATGACAGTCTGATAACATATTTATTGTATAGCATATGTTTTTTTTCGAAAAATGTGCATATTTCAGGTATAAATCATAGTTTACATTGCAGCTACAGTCAGAAATTGCACCGACAGCAGACAGAAAAATTACAGACACCAACACGAAATAACTAAATACTCATCATAAAACATTTCTGAAAAATACATACAGTATATCACAAAAGTGAGTACACCCCTCACATTTTTGTAAATATTTGAGTATATCTTTTCATGTGACAACACTGAAGAAATGACACTTTGCTACAATGTAAAGTAGTGAGTGTACAGCTTGTATAACAGTGTAAATTTGCTGTCCCCTCAAAATAACTCAACACACAGCCATTAATGTCTAAACCGCTGGCAACAAAAGTGAGTACACCCCTAAGTGAAAATGTCCAAATTGGGCCCAATTAGCCATTTTCCCTCCCCGGTGGCATGTGACTTGTTAGTGTTACAAGGTCTCAGGTGTGAATGGGGAGGAGGTGTGTTCAATTTGGTGTCATCGCTCTCACACTCCCTCATACTGACTGGTCACTGGAAGTTCAACATGGCACCTCATGGCAAAGAACTCTCTGAGGATCTGAAAAAAATAATTGTTGCTCTACATAAAGATGGCCTGGGCTATAAGAAGATTGCCAAGACCCTGAAACTGAGCTGCAGCACGGTGGCCAAGACCATACAGCGGTTTAACTGGACAGGTTCCACTCAGAACAGGCCTCGCCATGGTCGACCAAAGAAGTTGAGTGCACGTGCTCTGCGTCATATTCAGAGGTTGTCTTTGGGAAATAGACATATGAGTGCTGCCAGCATTGCTGCAGAGGTTGAAGGGGTGGGGGGTCAGCCTGTCAGTGCTCAGACCATACGCCGTACACTGCATCAAATTGGTCTGCATGGCTGTCGTCCCAGAAGGAAGCCTCTTCTAAAGATGATGCACAAGAAAGCCCGCAAACAGTTTGCTGAAGACAAGCAGACTAAGGACATGGATTACTGGAACCATGTCCTGTGGTCTGATGAGACCAAGATAAACTTATTTGGTTCAGATGGTGTCAAGCGTGTGTGGCGGCAACCATGTGAGGAGTACAAAGACAAGTGTGTCTTGCCTACAGTCAAGCATGGTGGTGGGAGTGTCATGGTCTGGGGCTGCATGAGTGCTGCCGGCACTGGGGAGCTACAGTTCATTGAGGGAACCATGAATGCCAACATGTACTGTGACATACTGAAGCAGAGCATGATCCCCTCCCTTCGGAGACTGGGCTGCAGGGCAGTATTCCAACATGATAACGACCCCAAACACACCTCCAAGACGACCACTGCCTTGCTAAAGAAGCTGAGGGTAAAGGTGATGGACTGGCCAAGCATGTCTCCAGACCTAAACCCTATTGAGCATCTGTGGGGCATCCTCAAACGGAAGGTGGAGGAGTGCAAGGTCTCTAACATCCACCAGCTCCGTGATGTCGTCATGGAGGAGTTGAAGACGACTCCAGTGGCAACCTGTGAAGCTCTGGTGAACTCCATGCCCAAGAGGGTTAAGGCAGTGCTGGAAAATGATGGTGGCCACACAAAATATTGACACTTGGACATTTTCACTTAGGGGTGTACTCACTTTTGTTGCCAGCGGTTTAGACATTAATGGCTGTGTGTTGAGTTATTTTGAGGGGACAGCAAATTTACACTGTTATACAAGCTGTACACTCACTACTTTACATTGTAGCAAAGTGTCATTTCTTCAGTGTTGTCACATGAAAAGATATACTCAAATATTTACAAAAATGTGAGGGGTGTACTCACTTTCGTGATATACTGTAGTGTACAGCAATTGAAAGACAGGCATCTTGTGATTCCAGACAATATTTCCGATTTATCAAGTGTTTTACAGCGAAAACACAATATAGCGTTATATTAGCGTAGCCACAATAGCCAGAAACACTTGGGCGCCGACGACCAGTTCACATGCGCGACAGATATTAGAAATAGCATCATAAAATGTTTCTTACTTTTGGTGATCTTCCGTCAGAATGTTGGACAAGGTGTCCTTTGTCCAGAACAGTCGTTGTTTGGATCTGGAACGGCAAATTTCCCTCTTGATTTAGCATGGGCACTTGCCAAGTGGCACGGATCTCTCCAACGTCAACAAAGTCAGAGAACGGAACACGGCAAAACTCCCGAAAAAATGTAAATAATCTGATTAAACTATATTGAAAAAACATACTTTACGATGATATGGTCACATGTATCAAATAAAATCTAAACCGGAGATGTTAATCGTCCATAACGACAGCTAAACAGAAGGCAAATCCATGTCCTCTTTCGCACGCTCCAGAAACAGGAAATGGACGGTCACGTCATACAAAGAGCTTTAATTCCACCTCAGACCAAGATAGACACGAAATGTCTTCTCCGCCTCTTGACAACCAGGGGAAGGCGTATGAAGTGTACGTAGAATCTTACGTTCATTGCCCATGTATAGGCATGAAGTTGAACAGAGCATCGATTTCTGACATTCCACTTCCTGGTCAGGAAATGTGCTGCAGAAGGAGTTCTGTTTCACTCAGAGAAATAATTCAAACGGTTTTAGAAACTAGAGAGTGTTTTCTATCCAATAGTAATAATAATATGCATATTGTACGAGCAAGAAATGAGTACGAGGCCGTTTGAAATGGGCACGATTTAACTGGCTACTCAATACTGCCCCTTGCAGCCATAAGAAGTTAAAGCGAGACCGCACCGAAATTAATGTCGGAATATGAGTTTTACATTTTTCAACAGAACAACGAATTAACATCATAAATAGTTCTTACTTTTTGATGAGCTCCCATCAGAATCTTGGGCAAGTTGTCCTTTGTTCAAAAGAATCGTTGCTCGGTTGTATATTGTCGCCTTCAACTTTGGAATTAGCAGTAAACATTAGCCATGTGGCCCAGATGTGCCCAACTCACTAGAACGCAGCACAAATAAATACCCGAAAATCGCAATATACTGATATAAACTGATATGACTTGGTTTAAAATAACAACATTATGATGTCTTTAACACCTATATCGAATAAAATCAGAGCCGGATATATCTAAGGGCTATAACGGGAGCTTTCTAGAACGCCATCCTGAGGTCTGTCTTGCGTCATGGCGAATGAAGGAAAGAGAGGACCCCACGTTGCCAGCCCATTTATAAGGCCTCAGATCTGCCTAGCAACTCCATTCCAATTCTCACTATTTGCTGACATCCAGGGGAAGGCGTATGCAGTGCATCTCAACCAATAGAAAACATGCAAATCAATAAACTGACCTCAGAACAGCCTGCAGATTTCAGATTTCTCATTTCCTCATAGGAAAATTGCTCCAACTCGAGTTCTGTTTTACTCACAGATATAATTCAAACGGTTTTAGAAACTAGAGAGTGTTTTCTATCCAATAGTAATAATAATATGCATATTGTACGAGCAAGAATTGAGTACGAGGCAGTTTAATTTGGGAACGAAATTTTTACAAAGTGCAAACAGCACCCCCTATTGAGAAAAGGTTTTAAGCCATGTTTCAGTCAGGCCAATCACATCAAGATTATGATCAGCATTGACTAACTCTGTGTGCAAGAATGGTGTTTAACATTAGTTTTGAATAACTACCTCATCTCTGTACCCAACACATGCAATTATCTGTAAGGTCCTTCAGTCGATCAGGCAATTTAAAACACAGATTCAACCACAAAGAACAGGGAGGTTTACCAAGGGCTCGCAAAGAAGGGCATCTATTGGTAGTTGGATAAAAAAAGCAGACATTCAATATCTCTTTGTGCATGGTGAACTTATTAATTACACTTTGGATGGTGTATCTATACACCCAGTCACTACAAAGATACAGGTGTCCTTCCTAACTCAGTTGCCGGAGAGGAAGGAAACCACTCAGGGATTTCACCATGAGGCCAATGTTTAAAAAATATGTATATATATATTGGGGTTTTGTCCCCCCCCCCCACAATTTCGGGATATCCAATTGGTAGTTACAGTCTTGTCCCATTGCTGCAACTCCGGTACGCACTCGGGAGAGGCGAAGGTCGAGAGCCGTGCGTCCTCCGAAACACAACCCCGCCAAGCCGCACTGCTTTTTGACACAATGCTCACTTAACCCGGAAGCCAGACGCACCAATCTGTTGGAGGAAACACCGTATACCTGGTGACCGTGTCAGCGTGCATTGCACCCGGCCCGCCACAGGAGTCGCTAGAGCGTAATGGGACAAGGACAACCCGGCCGGCCAAATCCTTCCCTAACCCGGACGACAATTGTGCACATTGTAGTTACTACATTGTAATACTAACCTAATTGTCTGAGTGAAAAGAAGGAAGCCTGTACATAATAAAACATGCATACTGTCTGAATCAAGGTACTTAAGTAATACTGCAAAAAATGTGGTAAAGCAGTTAACTTATTCCTGAATACAAAGTGTTATGTTTGGGGTAAAACCAATATAGCACATTGGTGAGTACCACTCTCCATATTTGCAAGCATAGTGGTGGCTGCATCATGTTATGGGTATGATCCTTAAGGACTGGGGAGTTTTTCAGGAACAAAATAAACAGAATGGAGCTATGCAATGGCAAAATCTTGGAGATGAATTCACCTTTCAAAAGGACAATAACCTTAAACACATGGCCAAATCTACTCTGGAATGTCTTACCAAGAAGACAGTGAATGTTCCTGAGTCGCCGAGTTACACTTTTGATTTACTGGAAAATCTATGGCAAGACTGTCACGGCCGTTGTAAGGAGGAGACTAAGGTGCAGGGTTGTACGCGTACATTCTTCTTCATTTAAGAATGAACACTAAACAAACAAAATAACAAAATGTGAAGCTAATATGAATAGTGCAGACAGGCAACAAAACATAGAAGAAGAACCCACAAACACCAAAGAGAAAATGGCTAGCTAAATATGATCCCCAATCAGAGACAACGATAAACAGTTGCCTCTGATTGGGAACCATATCAGGCCACTATTGACATACAAATCACCTAGACCTACAAAAACCCTAGACATACAAAAAAACCTAGACAATACAAAAACTAACGTACCCACCCTAGTCACACCCTGACCTAACCAAAATATAAAGAAAACAGAGATATCTCAGGTCAGGGCGTGACAAAGACCTGAAAGTGTATTTTGTTTGACAAGTAAATATTTTTTCTCAAAAAGAGACGGTGCAAAATTATTGACAGCCCTGTTTTCAATACCTCACCTTGCAAGATAACGGCATTGAGACTAGAATCTTTTATGAGATTTGAGAACACAAAATCAACATTTTGCAATGGTCATTTCAGTCTCTGGACTTGAACCCCATTAAAAACCTGTGGTCTGAATTGAACAGGGAAGTCCAGAAGCGCAGACGAAAGACATCAAGGATCTGGAAAGATTTTTTATCGAGGAATGATCTAAGATCAATGTTCTCCAATCTCATTTTTTTTTTATGAAAAAGGTTCTGTGCCGTTATCCTGGCAAGGTGAGGTATTGAAAGGTATTGAAAACAGGGGTGACAATACTTTTGACCCCTATCTTTTTGAGATAAAAAATAATTACTTGTTTTTGAGCATATAATATAGCTCAGTTTATGGATTATTTGTTTTATAGTCTTTTTTGCTCATCTTTATCAAGGATGCCAATTATTTTGGACTTGACTGTAGTAACTGTACGCACACACACACACACACACACACACACACACACACACACACACACACACACACACACACACACACACACACACACACACACACACACACACACACACACACACACACACACACACACACACACACACAGTCTGGGTCTACACTGCTCCCGTCTGTGTGTGAATTCATTCACAGTGAAAATGTACCCAGGTCTTGTTCTACTCTGCTATTTCATTTAGTGTAGAATCCAGAGAAGAAAGCCGTCGAGCCAAGCTTATTTTCCTCTTTTCAGATTTCATCAGACGTCTCTGCTTTTCCACGAAAGCTAATCAAAAGGGGACCATAGTGCTCTCCCAGAAGTTTGGTTGGTGTGATGGGTCTGCACTCAAAAAGATGTTGCATAAAATGTACTTAAATGTTTTATTTGTTGTATTTTTATCACTGTATCAGGGATAGCGTACACAGACGTTTGCAGCCTTCAGTGTGTGGGTACACATTTTTCTTGGAAAAGTATATTTTTCTGTGAAAATAATACAAAAAACAAAATATTTTTGATTTTCCACAAAATAAATGTGGTTGTTGATCAACTTCACAGCTTGATCTTTTTTTTAGGGGAGCAGGCAGTTCTACATATGGACACCTCAAAAGTCTAAAACAGCCTTCTTGTCTGCTATCCTCTATCTACACTGATGTGAAAGAGCTGGACAAGCCTGGAGAAAATTCACACCAAGAATCCTATTGCTTTGACCTCTCCTGTGTTTTCGGGATCAGTGTGTCTGTCTGTGAGGCCCATGGAGCTTCTGTGTGTTTGTGTTTGTGTGTCTAACTCTCTCTACCTCTCTGTTTCTCTAGATGCGTTCAACACGGGGTGTGTCAGTGTGGCCGGTTGGGCTGGTCAGTGGGCGGCGGTACGAGCGTCCCATAGTGGAGAAGGGCAAAGTGGTGGGTTGGTATACTGGCTGGAGGCCCGACCGTCCCTTCGCCACCGACATGGCAGGTAAAGCGCATTTACTGTAGTTAGTGATCTACGGTAGAGGAACAGACACCAGTGGTGCCCTTTCAGTTGTTCAACTTATTACAGCACAGCTATGGGGAGTTTGTACACTAGCCACCTCTACTGAAGAACATTAGAATCATGCCTTACATTGCCAATGAACACCGTGACTCACATTTATTTATTTTAAACATTGGAAGACTAAATTCATCAGGCTTTGCTCCAACTTAATTGTCCCACTTAAGGAGGAAATGCTCATCCTTCTGGATGTTGAGAGTTAAAGTTTGGTAACTATACTAACCAAAATATAAACGCAACATGTAAAGTGTTGGTCCCATGTTTCATGAGCTGAAATGAAAATCCCAGAAATGTTCCATGCGCACAAAATGACCACTTATCTAAAATTGTGTACACAAATTTGTTTACATCCTTGTTAGTGAGCATTTCTCCTTTGCCAAGATAATCCATCCACCTGACAGGTGTGGCATATCAAGAAGCTGATTAAAAAAGCATGATCATTACACACGTGCACCTTGTGCTGAGGACAATAAATGGCAACTCTAAAATGTGTAGTTTTGTCACACAACACATGCCACAGATGTCTAAACTTTTGAGGGAGCATGCAATTGGCATGCTGACTGCAGGAATGTCCAACAGAGCTGTTGCCAGATAATTTAATGTTCATTTCTCTACCATAAGCCGCCTCCAATGTTGTTTTAGAGAATTTGGCAGTACGACCAAACAGGCTCACAAACGCAGACCACGTGTAACCATGCCAGCCCAGGACCTCCACATCCGGCTTCTTCACATGCGGGATCATTTGAGACCTGTCACCCGGACAGCTGATAAACCTGTGAGTTTGTACAACTGAAGAATTTCTGCACAAACTGTCAACTGTAATGGAAGCTCATCTGTGTGCTCGTCGTCCTCATCAGGGTCTTGACCTGACTGCAGTTTCGGCGTCGTAACCAACTTCAGTGGGCAAATACTCACCTTCTATGGCCACTGGCACCCTGGAGAGGTGTGCTCTTCACTGATGAATCCCAGTTTCAACTGTACCGGGCAGATGGCGTGTGGGCGAGCGGTTTGCTGATGTCAGCGTTGTGAACAGAGTGCCCCGTTGTGGCGGTGGGTTATGGTATGGGCAGGCATAAGCTACAAACAATGAACACAATATATTTTATTGATGGCAATTTGAATGCACAGAGGTACCGTGACGAGATCCTGAGGCCCATTATCGTGACATTCATCCGCAGCATCACCTCCTGTTTCAGTTTAATAATGCACGGCCCCATGTCGCAAGGATCTGCACACAATTCCTGGAAGCTGGAAATGTCCCAGTACTTCCAAGCGTGTTCCAGTTCCCACCAATATCCAGCAACTTTGCACAGGCATTGAAGATGAATCGGACAATATTCCGCAGGCCACAATCAACAGCCTGATCAACTCTATGCGAAGGAGATGTGTCTCGCTGCATGAGGCAAATGATGGTCACACCAGATACTGACTGGTTTTCTGATCCATGCCCCTACCTATTTTTCAAAGGTACTGTATCTGTGACCAACAGATGCATATCTGTATTACCAGTCATGTGAAATCCATAGATTAGAGCCTAATTAATTTATTTAAATTGACTGATTTCCTTATACAAACTCTAACTCAGTAAAACAATGAAGGCTAACAAGCCGGGTTTGGGTTCAAGACCATGCCCAAGTTATATTAATAGAAACTCACATTTTATTGCCTGGTACGTCTCGGTGTGGTGCATGCTACGGCTGCCTCCGCTCAGGTCAGTAACAGTGGCTTGCCCGGCAGCTGGCACTGTTCCCCTAGTCCATGGTGCGCGCAGGTTCCCTTGGCAAACGTGTGGAATTCTTATGGCTTCCTCTCACAGGTGCCCGTACCTCGGCTAGGTCTGAGTAAAAGGACCCGGGGATGATTTGGGGCCTGGGCCTGATCAAATGCCTTGTCTGCCTGGGCTGAGGCATGCAGAAACTGCCCTAACTCAACCCAGTTGCTGTGCGCTCTGTCGCTAACTAAGGGCGAAGTGAGGCGACTTGAATGGAGAGGGCAACTGGGTCAGCGAGCACTCCCTGCCTGCGGCCTGTGCCTGCCTCAGTCAAGCACCGTTCACCTCTCTTCCCAGACTTAGTTGATGATCCAATCTTATGTGGACAGGCTAGCTAAACAGCGCTGCATAGCGTGCCATCCAGGTTAGCTGACTTTTTAAGGCGAGCTAGCGTACTGCCACTGGCGATTCCTACCTCCCATGGTGGAATTGTTTGTGTAGCATGCTCTCTCTCTCTCTCATTTAGCATATGTAGCTTTCAGTCGCTTGGTTATTCAAGATGAACCGTGTTGCATTTGGAGAGATTCTCGAGACCGAAGGAAGACGCCACTCGTTGTTCTTTGGCTAGTTCTTTGTTGGCAGCGGGCTTGGCAAGTGCTAGCCCACAGGGATAATGCAGATAGCTAGGTTATGGCATAGCAAGACTAAGAAGCCGAATGGCTGACGTCGGCTAGCATACGGTACTGTGACAAGTGCCTCCGTGTTTGGCTATGGCCGACCTGGGTACACTGTCGGCCGTTGCTGGAGTACCCATAAAAGGGCCAGGTTTCAGGTTGGCTATACAGTACCAGGCGCTCTTTGTCCAAAAGAGCGCACCCCTCTACCCCTCTAGCTCACTGGTCCCTTTGAGGTGCTTAGTGATACAGATTATGGACTCGGTAGGTGGTTGGAAATCATGCTTTTATCCCACACACAGTCGCCTGCGTCTTATGAACTCCAAAGTGAGCTGTCTGTCTCCTGGTCAATGCGTTTCATTCCTGGGAATTCGATTCAATTTATGTATCGCCCTGTCTGTTATCACAGATGGGGTACATTTTTTCAGAGCTGTCTGTCCCTTTTTCCAGCTGGGTTACAAGGTGCAGTGTCACCGGTACCTATGACTGGTGTGCATGATAACCTCTATGATCAAGTTTTTTTTACATGCATACAAGGGTTATTTCAGGGGCTCATCCCCTGGCAGTGCAGTCTTAGGCCGTTTTCTAAACCAATTGCGCCCACTCGGGATTTGGGTGCAGGTAGCCTAGGACCGCAGGCAACCTAGGGGTTAAAGCATTGGGCCAATAATCGAAAGGTCGCTTTTACTAATACCCGAGCAGACAAGGTAAAAAATCTGTCAATCTGCCCTTATGGATGGTCATTAGGCAGCGTGCAGATGTTGAAATACGCAGGTACAGCAGGATTTCCTATTGGGTTGGAACTCTGAATGGTTTGCCGGTAGGCCATTTCATATTGTGTCAGCAAAAGCCGGACCAGGATGTGATTTCATGTTTCCATAGCTGTGCTGTACCAGTTGTCAGACTGAAAGGGAATGTACAGTTATGACTATAACTACTGTTCTCTGAAGGAGGGAAACGAGGTACAACAGCTGTTCGGACCCGTTCCGCCCAGTTCTGGGCTTGGTGAAGAGCGGTACTGAATTGAAAGTATGAATTTGTGCCTGGTGTTTACCACCTGTGGAAGGCGGGGCTTCCGGTGAGACCCTGTGTTCATTGGCCTTGTCAGGCATGATTAGAATGTTCTTCAGTAGATGGCTGTAGTGCACAAACTCACGATAGCTGTGTTGTACCCCACTCCCTCTTTTAGGAAACAATAGTTACAGTCATAACTGTACGTTTTCAGTTTGGAATGCATCCCAACTTGGTGGTGTAATCTGCTCCACACTATTAATGGCCTTTTGTGTTTGGGGTGAGGAGTGGGAGACTGTTTTCGTTCCCTCTCTGAAGGGGTCAGTCAGGGACAAGCTTCTGTAAGCACATTTAAAAGTAAAGTGGGACGCCGTGATGCTGCTCACCACTCCAGCCCCCTCTCTCTCTTTCTCCTGTCTCTCTCTTGCTCTCTGCACAAAACAAACCCATCTAGTGGTCCCTCCGGCATGAATGGTCCCACTAACCACACACACTAACACTCAAGCGTGCATATAAATGGACACAGCCACACAAGTGATACACACAAAGACGCAGATACACGTGTACACCCACGTGTGCTCACACTTGCATACGCATGCACAATAACCCCCGTTAATCACTATACGTCCAATGTAGAATGGGCAGTGTTGAGCAGTGAATAAATTGCAGCTTTTGCCTTAATAACTTGTATTGTAGGCTATTGTTAGCAGCCAAGTGAGCCAACTAAGCTGTCCCATCTCTACTCCATCCCATTTAATAGGCCACAATTGGACCAGAGAATGAGGAGATGGTTTAGTATTCTTCTGGTGCAGGCACACACACACAATTCTGTACATCTCTACCCTTATTTTACCTGGTAAGTAATAAAACATTTCAAAACGAAGATGTCTTGATTGCGTATCAAATCAAATCAAATTTGAATTGTCACATACACCGAATAAATCAAATCAAGTTTATTTTATATAGCCCTTCGTACATCAGCTAATATCTCGAAGTGCTGTACAGAAACCCAGCCTAAAACCCCAAACAGCAAGCAATGCAGGTGTAGTAGCACGGTGGCTAGGAAAAACTCCCTAGAAAGGCCAAAACCTAGGAAGAAACCTAGAGAGGAACCAGGCTATGAGGGGTGGCCAGTCCTCTTCTGGCATGGTCAAATAATAATCAGGAATAAATGTCAGTTGGCTTTTCATAGCCGATCATTAAGAGTTGAAAGCAGCAGTTCTGGGACAGGTAGGGGTTCCATAACCGCAGGCAGAACAGTTGAAACTGGAACAGCAGCAAGGACAGGTGGACTGGGGACAGCAAGGAGTCATCATGCCCGGTAGTCCTGACGTATGGTCCTAGTGCTCAGGTTCTCAGAGAGAGAGAAAGAGAGAAGGAGAGAATTAGAGAGAGCATACTTAATTTCACACAGGACACTGGATAAGACAGGAGAAGTACTCCAGATATAACCAACTGACCCTAGCCCCCTGACACGTAAACTACTGCAGCATAAATACTGGAGGCTGAGACAGGAGGGGTCAGGAGACACTGTGGCCCCAACCGAATGATACCCCCGGACAGGGCCAAACAGGAAGGATATAACCCCACCCACTTTGCCAAAGCACAGCCCCCGCACCACTAGAGGGATATCTTCAACCACCAACTTACAATCCTGAGACAAGGCCGAGTATAGCCCACAAAGATCTCCACCACAGCACAAACCAAGGGGGGGGCCAACCCAGACAGGAAGATCACGTCAGTAACTCAACCCACTCAAGTGATGCACCCCTCCTAGGGACGGCATGACAGAGCACCAGTAAGCCAGTGACTCAGCCCCTGTAATAGGGTTAGAGGCAGAGAATCCCAGTGGAGAGAGGGGAACCGGCCAGGCAGAGACAGCAAGGGCGGTTCGTTGCTCCAGAGCCTTTCCGTTCACCTTCACACTCCTGGGCCAGACTACACTCAATCATATGACCTACTGAAGAGATAAGTCTTCAGTAAAGACTTAAAAGTTGAGACCGAGTCTGCGTCTCTCACATGGGTAGGCAGACCGTTCCATAAAAATGGAGATCTATAGGAGAAAGCCCTGCCTCCAGCTGTTTGCTTAGAAATTCTAGGGACAATTAGGAGGCCTGCGTCTTGTGACCGTAGCGTACGTGTAGGTATGTACGGCAGGACCAACTCGGAAAGATAGGTAGGAGCAAGCCCATGTAACGCTTTATAGGTTAACAGTAAAACCTTGAAATCAGCCCTTGCCTTAACAGGAAGCCAGTTTAGGGAAGCTAGCGCTGGAGTAATATGATCAAATTTCTTGGTTCTAGTCAGGATTCTAGCAGCCGTATTTAGCACTAACGGAAGTTTATTTAGTGCTTTATCCGGGTAGCCGGAAAGTAGAGCATTGCAGTAGTCTAACCTAGAAGTAACAAATGCATGGATGAATTTTTCTGCATCATTTTTGGACAGAACATTTCGGATTTTTGCAATGTTACGTAGATGGAAAAAAGCTGTCCTTGAAACAGTCTTGATATGTTCGTCAAAAGAGAGATCAGGGTCAAGAGTAACGCCGAGGTCCTTCACAGTTTTATTTGAGACGACTTTACAACCATCAAGATTAATTGTCAGATTTAACAGAAGATCTCTTTGTTTCTTGGGACCTAGAACAAGCATCTCTGTTTTGTCCGAGTTTAAAAGTAGAACGTTTTCAGCCATCCACTTCCTTATGTCTGAAACACAGGCTTCTAGCGAGGGCAATTTTGGGGCTTCACCATGTTTCATTGAAATGTACAGCTGTGTGTCATCCGCATAGCAGTGAAAGTTAATGTTATGTTTTCGAATAACATCCCCAAGAGGTAAAATATATAGTGAAAACAATAGTGGTCCTAAAACGGAACTTTGAGGAACACCGAAATGTACAGTTGATTTGTCAGAGGACAAACGATTCACAGAGAAAAAACTGATATCTTTCCGACAGATAAGATCTGAACCAGGCCAAAACCTATCGGTGTAGACCAATTTGGGTTTCCAATCTCTCCAGAAGAATGTGGTGATCGACGGTATCAAAAGCAGCACTAAGGTCTAGGAGCACGAGGACAGATGCAGAGCCTCGGTCTGACGCCATTAAAAGGTCATTTACCACCTTCACAAGTGCAGTCTCAGTGCTATGATGGGGTCTAAAACCAGACTGAAGCATTTCGTATACATTGTTTGTCTTCAGGAAGGCAGTGAGTTGCTGTGCAACAGCTTTTTCAAAAATTTTTGAGAGGAATGGAAGATTCGATATAGGCCGATAGTTTTTTATATTTTTCGGGTTAAGGTTTGGCTTTTTCAAGAGAGGCTTTATTACTGCCACTTTTAGTGAGTTTGGTACACATCCGGTGGATAGAGAGCCGTTTATTATGTTCAACATAGGAGGGCCAAGCACATGAAGCAGCTCTTTCAGTAGTTTAGTTGAAATAGGATCCAGTATGCAGCTTGAAGGTTTAGAGGCCATGATTATTTTCATCATTGTGTCAAGAGATATAGTACTAAAACACTTAAGTGTCTCTCCCGATCCCAGGCCCTGGCAGAGCTGTGCAGATCCAGGACAGCTAAGCCCTGGAGGAGTAAGCAGATTGAAAGAGGAGTCCGTAATTTGCTTTCTAATGATCATGATCTTTTCCTCAAAGAAGTTCATGAATTTATTACTGCTGAAGTGAAAGCCATCCTCTCTTGGGGAATGCTGCTTTATAGTTAGCTTTGCAACAGTATCAAAAATAAATTTCGGATTGTTCTTATTTTCCTCAATTAAGTTGGAAAAGTAGGATGATCGAGCAGCAGTGAGGGCTCTTCGATACTGCACGGTACTGTCTTTCCAAGCTAGTCGGAAGACTTACAGTTTGGTGTGGTTCCAATTTTCTGGAAGCTTGCTTCAGAGCTCGGGTATTTTCTGTATACCAGGGAGCTAGTTTCTTATGACAAATGTTTTTAGGTTTTAGGGGTGCAACTGCATCTAGGGTATTGCGCAAGGTTAAATTGAGTTCCTCAGTTAGGGGGTTAACTGATTTTTGTCCTCTGACGTCCTTGGGTAGGCAGTAGGAGTCTGGAAGGGCATCAAATAATTTTTGTGTTGTCTGAGAATTTATAGCACGACTTTTGATGCTCCTTGGTTGGGGTCTGAGCAGATTATTTGTTGCGATTGCAAATGTAATAAAATGGTGGTCCGATAGTCCAGGATTATGAGGAAAACATTAAGATCTACAACATTTATTCCATGGGACAAAACTAGGTCCAGAGTATGACTGTGGCAGTGAGTAGGTCCAGAGACACGTTGGACAAAACCCACTGAGTCGATGATGGCTCCGAAAGCCTTTTGGAGTGGGTCTGTGGACTTCTCCATATGAATATATGAATACCGTGAATACCGTGAAATGCTTACTGACAAGCCCTTAACCAACAATGCAGTTAAGAAAATATTTACTGAATAAACTAAAGTAAAAATTAAAAGAAGTAACACAATAAAAAAACAATAATGAGGCTATGCAAATAGTCCGGGTGGCCATTTGATTAATTGTTCAGCAATCTTATGGCTTGTGGGTAGAAGCTGTAAAGGATCATTTTGGACCTAGACTTGGTGCTCCAATACTGCTTGCCATGCAGTAGCAGAGAGAACAGTCTATGACTTGGGTGACTGGAGTCTTTGACAATTTTTGGGACCTTCCTCTGACACCGCCTAGCATATAAATCCTGGATGTCAGGAAGCTTTGCCCCAGTGATGTACTGGGCCATACGCAGTACCCTCTGTAGCGCCTTCCAGTCGGATGCGGAGCAGTTGCCATACCAGGCAGTGATGCAACCAGTCAGGATGCTCTCAATGTTTCAGCTGTAGAACTTTTTGAGAATCTGGGGACCCATGCCAAATCTTTTCAGTTTCCTGAGGAGGAAAAGGCGTTGTTGTGCCCTCTTTAAAACTTTCTTGGAGTGTTTGGACCATGATAGTTTGTTGGTGATGTGGAACCCAAGGAACTTGAAACTCTCGAACCGCTCCCATGTGAAAGGGGGCATGTTCGGCCCTCATTTTCCTGTATTCCACAATCTCCTTTGTTTTGCTCACGTTGAGGGAGAGGTTGTTGTCCTGGCACCACACTGCCAGGTCTCTGTCCTCCTCCCTATAGGCTATCTCATTGTTGTCGGTGATCAGGCCTACCACTGTTGTGTCATCAGCAAACTTAATGATGGTGTTGGAGTTGTGCTTGGCCACGCAGTCGTGGGTGAACAGGGAGTACAGGAGGGAACTAAGAATGAAACCCTGAGAGGCCCCCATGTTGAGGATCAGCGTGGCAGACGTGTTGTTGCCTACCCTTACCACCTGGGGGTGGCCCGTCAGGAAGTCCAGGATCCAGCTGCAGATGGAGGTGTTTAGTCCCAGGGTCCTTATCTTACTAATGAGATTTATGGGCCCTATGGTGTTGAATGCTGAGCTGTAGTCAATGAACAGCATTCTCACATACCAGTCAAAAGTTTGGACACACCTACTCATTCCAGGGTTTTTCTTTATTTTTATTATTTTCAACATTGAAAACTAATATTGAAGAGATCAAAACTATGAAATAACACATATGGAATCATGTAGTAACCAAAAAAGTGTTAAACAAATCAAAATATATTTTCTATTTGAGATTCTTCAAAGTAGCCGCTTTTTGCCTTGATGACAGCTTTGCACAACCTCTTGGCATTCTCTCAACCAGCTACATGAGGAATGCTTTTCCAACAGTCTTTCTTGAGCACAGGGACTATGGTGGTCTGCTTGAAATATGTAGGTATTACAGACTCGGTCAGGGAGAATTTGAAATTGTCAGTGAAGACCCTTGCCAGTTGGTCAACGCATGCTCTGAGTAGACGTCCTGGTAATCCGTCTGGCCCCGGCATTGTGAATTTTGACCTGTTTAAAGGTCATGCTCACATCAGCTACGGAGAGTGTGAACACAACGTCGTCAGGAACAGAGCTGCCGTAGTAGGATACAATCTTAGTCCTGTATTGATGCTTTGCCTGTTTGATGGTTCGTTTCAGGGCATAGCGGGATTTATTATTAGCATCCAGATTAGTATCCCGCTCCTTGAAAGCGGCAGCTCCAGCCTTTAGCTTGGTGCAGATGTTGCTTGTGATCCATGGCTTCTGGTTGGGATATGTACGTACGGTCACCGTGGGGATGACGTTGTCGATGCACTTATTGATGAAGCCGGGGACTGAGGTGATATACTCCTCAATGCCATTGGATGAATCCCAGAACATATTCCTGTTTGTGCTAGCAAAATAATCATCCGCGTCATCTGACCATTTCCATATTGAACGTGTCACTGGTACTACCTGCTTTAGTTTTTGCTTTTCAGCAGGAATCAAAATGATAAGAATTATGGTAAGATTTGCCAAATGGAGGGCGAGGAAGAGCATTGTACGCATCTCTGTGTGTGAGCAATACCTCAAGACGAGCAACACCTCAAGTCAACCTTAATATTATTTCCGAAAACCGGAAGGTTGTATATTATCCGTGTCGTCGTTCAGCCACGACTTGGTAAAACATAAGATATTGCAGATTTTTATGTCCGTTAGTAGGATAGTATCAAACAGAGCTCATCCAGTTTATTCTCCAGTTATTGCACGTTGGCCAATAGAACAGATGGTAGAGGCAGGTTACCCACTTGCCGACTAATTCTCACAAGGCACCCTGATCTGCACCCCCGTGAATGACGGGGAATTGTGCCTTTTCCGGGAGCAACATTGTATCCTTTGTGTCAGACACTTATGGCTGCATCCCGCTACCGGGATCGATATGACAACAGCCAGTCGAAGTGCAGGGCGCCAAATTCAAAAAGCAATTTTCCTATGTGTATGTCAGAATGC
Organism: Salvelinus fontinalis; assembly: GCF_029448725.1. Lineage (NCBI taxonomy): Eukaryota > Metazoa > Chordata > Actinopteri > Salmoniformes > Salmonidae > Salvelinus > Salvelinus fontinalis. The sequence goes on from NC_074665.1 coordinate 50,406,849, forward strand.
AGAATTTTGCTGGCTGTTCTGAGACCTGTGTATTAATTTGCCTGTCCTCTATTGGTTGAGATGCACTGCATACGCCTTCCTCTGGGTGTCAGCGAATAGGGAGAGTTGAAATGGAGTTTCTACGTAAGTCCCGAAGGTTATAAATTGCTTGGAACCAAAGTGTCCCATCTTTCCACTCTTCGCTCTGACGCAGGAAGGGTCTTGGCATGTCATTTTAGAAGCTCCCGTATTAGCTCCTAGATATATCCGGCTCTGTTTTTATTCGATATAGGTGTTGAAGACATCGTAATGTTGTTATTTTAAACCGAATTATATTAGTTTATGTCAGTATATTGCGATTTTCGGGAATTTATTTTCGTGACGTTTTAGGAAGTTGGGTATCTCTGGCCCACATGGCTATTGTTTATTGCTAATTGCAACTTTGAAGACGACGTTCTCCAACCTAGCAACGATTCTTTTGGACAACGGACACATTTCCCAAGATTCTGATGGGAGTTCATCGAAAAGTAAGAACTATTTATGCTGATAATTCATTGTTCTGTTGAAAAATGTCAAATGCATAAGATGCCATTTCCTGCAGTGTAGCCTTGCGTTATCGCAGCCTGTATTGCGCAGTAAGGTTAATTTTAAAAATGTAATTCAGGGATTGCATTAAAACTTCTTATGGCTGCAAGGCAAAGTGTTGAGTAGCCAGTGAAATCGTGCCCATTTCAAACGGCCTCCTACTCAAATCTTGCTCGTACAATATGAATATTATTATTCTTTTTGGATAGAAAACACTTTCTAGTTTCTAAAAGAGTTGGAATTATTTCTCTGAGTGAAACAGAAGTCCTTCTGCAGCACTTTTCCTGACCAGGAAGTAAAATGTCAGAAATCGATGCTCTTTTCAATTTGATGCCTATACATGGTCTTAACACTTAGGAGTCTGCTGACAATCTATACGCCTTCCTATTGGTGTAAAGAGGATGTCAGAGAAGAAATTTGTTCTGTGGTGAAAAAAAAACTATTTCTTTGTCCTGACCGTCCCCTTCCGGTACTCTGGAGGAAGTGGGATGGACTTCTGTTTTGCCTTGGTAACGAACGGCTAACGTCTCCGGCTCGAATTTTTTTTGCTACATGTGACCATATCATCGTAATGTATGTTTTTTCAATATAGTTTAATCAGATTATTGAAACTTTATTCGGGAGTTTTGCCGTGTTCCGTCCTCTGACTGTGTTTACGTTGGAGAAATTTATGCCACTACGCTAGTGCCAATGCTAATTGAAGAGGGACATTTGCCATTCTGAATCAAAACAACGACTCATCTGGACAGAGGACACGTTCTTCAACATTCTGATGAAAGATCAGCAAAAGTAAGACCCATTTTATGATGTTATTTCATATATCTGTCGTGCATGTAGACAATATCTCTCTCATCATCACTCAATACCTAGGTTTACCTCCACTGTATTCACATCCTACCATACCTTTGTCTGTACATTATTCCTTGAAGCTATTTTATCGCCCCCAGAAACGTCCTTTTACTCTCTGTTCTAGACGTTCTAGATGACCAATTCTCATAGCTTTTAGCCGTACCCTTATCCTACTCCTCCTCTGTTCCTCTGGTGATGTAGAGGTGAATCCAGGCCCTGCAGTACCTAGCTCCACTCCTATTCCCCAGGCGCTCTCTTTTGATGACTTCTGTAACCGTAATAGCCTTGGTTTCATGCATGTTAACATTAGAAGCCTCCTCCCTAAGTTTGTTTTGTTCACTGCTTTAGCACACTCTGCCAACCCGGATGTTTTAGCCGTGTCTGAATCCTGGCTTAGAAAGACCACCAAAAGTTCTGACATTTTCATCCCCAACTACAAGATTTTCAGACAAGATAGAACGGCCAAAGGGGGCGGTGTTGCAATCTACTGCAAAGATTGCCTGCAGAGTTCTGTTTTACTATCCAGGTCTGTTCCCAAACAATTTGAACTTCTACTTTTAAAAATCCACCTCTCTAAAAACAAGTCTCTCACCGTTGCCGCCTGCTATAAACCACCCTCTGCCCCCAGCTGTGCTCTGGACACCATATGTGAACTGATTGCCCCCATTCTATCTTCAGAGCTCGTGCTGCTAGGCGACCTAAATTGGAACATGCTTAACACCCCAGCCATCCTACAATCTAAGCTTGATGCCCTCAATCTCACACAAATTATCAATGAACCTACCAGGTACCACCCCAATTCCGTAAACACTGGTACCCTCATAGATATCATCCTAACCAACTTGCCCTCCAAATACACCTCTGCTGTTTTCAACCAAGATCTCAGCGATCACTGCCTCATTGCCTGCATCCGTAATGGGTCAGCGGTCAAACGACCTCCACTCATCACTGTCAAACGCTCCCTGAAACACTTCAGCGAGCAGGCCTTTCTAATCGACCTGGCCGAGGTATCCTGGAAGGATATTGATCTCATCCCGTCAGTAGAGGATGCCTGGATATTTTTTTAAAATGTCTTCCTCACCATCTTGAATAAGCATGCCCCATTCAAGAAATTCAGAACCAGGAACAGATATAGCCCTTGGTTCTCTCCTGACCTGACTGCCCTTAACCAACAGAAAAACATCCTATGGCGTTCTGCATTAGCATCGAACTGCCCCCGTGATATGCAACTTTTCAGGGAAGCTAGAAACCAATATACACAGGCAGTTAGAAAAGCCAAGGCTAGCTTTTTCAAGCAGAAATTTGCTTCCTGCAACACAAATTCAAAAAAGTTCTGGGACACTGTAAAGTCCATGGAGAATAAGAACACCTCCTCCCAGCTTCCAACTGCACTGAAGATAGGAAACACTGTCACCACCGACAAATCCACTATAATTGAGAATTTCAATAAGCATTTTTCTACGGCTGGCCATGCTTTCCACCAGGCTACCCCTACCCCGGTCAACAGCACTGCTCTCCCCTCTGCTACTCGCCCAAGCCTTCCCCATTTCTCTTTCTCCCAAATACAGTCAGCTGATGTTCTGAAAGAGCTGCAAAATCTGGACCCTTACAAATCAGCCGGGCTAGATAATCTGGACCCCTTCTTTCTAAAACTATCTGCTGAAATTGTTGCCACCCCTATTACTAGCCTTTTTAACCTCTCTTTCGTGTCATCTGAGATTCCCAAAGATTGGAAAGCAGCTGCGGTTATCCCCCTCTTCAAAGGGGGGGGACACTCTTGACCCTAACAGCTACAGACCTATATCTATCCTACCTTGCCTTTCTAAGGTCTTCGAAAGCCAAGACAACAAACAGATTACCGACCATTTCGAATCCCACCATACCTTCTCCGCTATGCAATCTGGTTTCAGAGCTGGTCATGGGTGCACCTCAGCCACGCTCAAGGTCATAAACGATATCTTAACCGCCATCGATAGGAAACAGTACTGTGCAGCCGTATTCATTGACCTGGCCAAGGCTTTTGACTCTGTCAATCACCACATCCTCATCGGCAGACTCGACAGCCTTGGTTTCTCTAATGATTGCCTCGCCTGGTTCACCAACTACTTCTCTGATCGAGTTCAGTGTGTCAAATCGGAGGGTCTGTTGTCCGGGCCCCTGGCAGTCTCTATGGAGGTGCCACAGGGTTCAATTCTTGGACCGACTCTCTTCTCTGTGTACATCAATGATGTCGCTCTTGCTGCTGGTGATTCTCTGATCCACCTCTACGCAGACGACACTATTCTGTATACTTCTGGCCCTTCTTTTGACACTGTGTTAACAACCCTCCAGGCGAGCTTCAATGCCGTACAGCTCTCCTTCCGTGGCCTCCAATTGCTCTTAAATACAAGTAAAACTAAATGCATGCTCTTCAACCGATCGCTGCCTGCACCTGCACGCCTGTACAACATCACTACTCTGGACGGCTCTGACTTAGAATATGTGGACAACTACAAATACCTAGGTGTCTGGTTAGACTGTAAACTCTCCTTCCAGACTCACATCAAACATCTCCAATCCAAAGTTAAATCTAGAATTGGCTTCCTATTCCGCAACAAAGCATCCTTCACTCATGCTGCCAAACATACCCTTATAAAGGGTCCTCGACTTCGGTGATGTCATTTACAAAATAGCCTCCAAAACCCTACTCAATAAATTGGATGCAGTCTATCACAGTGCCATCCGTTTTGTCACCAAAGCCCCATATACTACCCACCACTGCGACCTGTACACTCTCGTTGGCTGGCCCTCGCTTCATACTCGTCGCCAAACCCACTGGCTCCAGGTCATCTACAAGAGCCTGCTAGGTAAAGTCCCCCCTTATCTCAGCTCGCTGGTCACCATAGCAGCACCTACCTGTAGCACGCGCTCCAGCAGGTATATCTCTCTGGTCACCCCCAAAACCAATTCTTCCTTTGGCCGCCTCTCCTTCCAGTTCTCTGCTGCCAATGACTGGAACGAACTACAAAAATCTCTGAAACTGGAAACACTTATCTCCCTCACTAGCTTTAAGCACCAGCTGTCAGAGCAGCTCATAGATTACTGCACCTGTACATAGCCCATCTATAATTTAGCCCAAACAACTACCTCTTTACCTACTGTATTTATTTATTTATTTTGCTCCTTTGCACCCCATTATTTCTATCTCTACACTTTCTTCCACTGCAAACCAACCATTCCGGTGTTTTTTTACTTGCTATATTGTATTTACTTCGCCACCATGGCCTTTTTTATATTTTTATGTATTTATATATATATATTTTATATATTTTGTTTGCCTTCAACTCCATTATCTCACCTCACTTTCTCACTTTGTATATAGACTTATTCTTCACTGTATTATTGACTGTATGTTTGTTTTACTCCATGTGTAACTATGTGTTGTTGTATGTGTCGAACTGCTTTGCTTTATCTTGGCCAGGTCGCAATTGTAAATGAGAACGTGTTCTCAATTTGCCTACCTGGTTAAATAAAGGTGAAATAAATAAATAAATAAATGTGAATTGGCCGTGGGCGCCCAATTATTTCTGTCTATTGTAGCTACGCTAATATAGCGATACATTTTGTTTGCGCTGTAAAACATTTAATAAATCGGAAATATTGTTTGGAATCACAAGATGCCGGTCTTTCAATTGCTTCAGACTATGTATTTTTCAGAAATGTTTTATGATGAGTAATTAGCTATTTGACGTTGGTGTCTGTAAATATTATGGCTGCTTTTGGTGCAATTTCGGATTGTAGCTGAAATGTAAACTATGGTTTATACATGAAATATGCACATTTTTCAAACAAAACATATGCTATACAATAAATATGTTATCAGACTGTCATCTGATGAATTTGTTTCTTGGTTAGTGGCTATTTATATCTTTATTTGGTCGAATTTGTGATAGCACCTGATGGAGTAAGAAACTGATGGAGTTAGAAAAAGTTGTGTCTTTTGCTAACGTGGTTAGCTAATAGATTTACATATTTTGTCTTCCCTGTAAAACATTTAAAAAATCGGACATGTTGGCTTGATTCACAAGATGTGCACCTTTCATCTGGTGTCTTGGACTTGTTAATGTGTGAAAGTTAAATATTAAAAAAAAATAGATTTTGAATTTGGCGCCGTGCACTTTGAGCTGGATGTTGTCATAAGTGTACCGGTGTCGGGCTGCCCCCGTAAAAGGTTAAGAACTAATTTGTCTTTCAATTGCTGTCCAACCTGTATTTTTTTTGTCAAGTTTATGAATAGTATTCGATAAGAAAAGGTGCCTTTACAAGATGGCGCCAGACAGATTGCTTGACGTTATGGACACTATTCTCATTGTCTAAGCACGATTTGTGCCGCTAAATATGCACATTTTCGAGCAAACTCTATATGCATTGTGTAATATGATGTTACAGGACTGTCATCTGAAGAATTCTGAGAAGGTTAGTGAAACAATTAATATATTTTGGTGGTTTATACGTTATAGCTATTTTTGCCTTGAATCAATGCTGTTGTTATGTTTGCTATTGTGCTAAGCTAATATAACGCTATATTGTGTTTTCGCTGTAAAACACTTGATAAATCGGAAATATTGTCTGGAATCACAAGATGCCTGTCTTTCAATTGCTGTACACTATGTATTTTTCAGAAATGTTTTATGATGAGTATTTAGTTATTTGGCGTTGGTGTCTGTAATTTTTCTGTCTGCTTTCGGTGCAATTTCTGACTGTAGCTGCAATGTAAACTATGATTTATACCTGAAATATGCACATTTTTCTAACAAACCATATGCTATACAATAAATATGTTATCAGACTGTCATCTGATGAAGTTGTTTCTTGGTTAGTGGCTATTTATATCTTTATTTGGTCGAATTTGTGATAGCTACTGATGTAGTAAAAAAACTGATGGAGTAAAAACAGTGGTGTCTTTTGCTAACGTGGTTAGCTAATAGATTTACATATTGTGTCTTCCCTGTAAAACATTTTAAAAATCGGACATGTTGGCTTGATTCACAAGATGTGTACCTTTCATCTGGTGTCTTGGACTTGTTAATGTGTGAAAGTTAAATATTAAAAAATATATATATTTTGAATTTCGCGCCCTGCACTTGAAGTGGCTGTTGTCATAAGTGTACCGACGTCGGGCTTGCACGCCAAACAGGTTAAAGGTAATCTTGTTGTTAATCCCACCAAGGTGTCCGATTTCAAATAGGCTTTTCAGCGAAAGCACTACAAACGATTATGTTAGGTCACCACAAAACCACAATAATCCCAGCCATTTTTTCCAGCTAAAGAAAGCTTCACAAAAACCAGAATAGAGATAAAATGAATCACTAACCTTTGATTATTTTCATCAGATGACACTTATAGGACTTCATGTTACACAATACATGCATGTTTTGTTTGATTAAATTCATATTTATATAAAAAAATCTGAGTTTACATTGAGGCGACTAGATTCACTAGTTGCAAAACCATCAAGTGACTTTGCATAGCCACATCGTTTCAACAGAAATACTCATCATAAATATAAGATGATAATACATATATACACATGGAATTATAGATATACCTCTCCTTAATGCAACCGCTGTGTCAGTTTCAAAAAATGCATGATAAATGTTTCCTTACCTTTGAGGAATTCATCAGAATGCAGTCCTAGGAATCCCAGGTCCACAATAAATGCTTGATTTGTTCGTTCATGTCCGTTACTTATGTCAAATTAGCTACTTTTTTATTTATTTATTTATTTATTTATTTCACCTTTATTTAACCAGGTAGGCAAATTGAGAACACGTTCTCATTTACAATTGCGACCTGGCCAAGATAAAGCAAAGCAGTTCGGCACATACAACAACACATAGTTACACATGGAGTAAAACAAACATACAGTCAATAATACAGTGAAAAATAAGTCTATATACAATATGAGCAAGTGAGGTGAGATAAGGGAAGGCAAACAATATATATATATAAATAAATAAAAATTTAAAAAGGCCATGGTGGTGAAGTAAATACAATATAGCAAGTAAAAAAACACTCGAATGGTTGGTTTGCAGTGGAAGAAGGTGCAAAGTAGAGATAGAAATAATGAGGTGCAAAGGAGCAAAATAAATAAATACAGTAGGTAAAGAGGTAGTTGTTTGGGCTAAATTATAGATGGGTTATGTACAGGTGCAGTAATCTATGAGCTGCTCTGACAGCTGGTGCTTAAAGCTAGTGAGGGAGATAAGTGTTTCCAGTTTCAGAGATTTTTGTAGTTCGTTCCAGTCATTGGCAGCAGAGAACTGGAAGGAGAGGCGGCCAAAGGAAGAATTGGTTTTGGGGGTGACCAGAGAGATATACCTACTTTCGAATTGTTTACCAAAACCCTAACCAAAGTCTCAAAGCGCGACCACTATATAGTGACGAAATGTCCAAGCGTTCCGTTACAGTCAGTAGAAACATGGCAAACGATGTACTGAATCAATCTTTATAATGTAGTTAACATACATCTTGAATAACGTTCCAACCGGAGAATTAAATCGACTTCAATTGAGAGATGGAACGGAGCTGCCTCTCACGTGAACGCGCGTGTTGAATGCATGGTCACTTCATGGGACCTCATACTAAATTCTGTCTCCTTCGACCCCCCTTCACATTAGAGTCATCAGACTTAGTTCTGTTGACTGCTGACATCTAGTGGAAGCCGTAGGAAGTGAAAACTCATCCATATGTCTCTGTATTTTGAATAAGAGCTTGGTTGAAAATATGGCACCCGCAGAAAAAATACAAACAGGAAGTGGAACTTCTCAGGTTTTTGCCTGCCATATGAGTTCTGTTAATCTCGCAGACTTAATTCAAACAGTTTTAGAAACTTTAGAGTGTTTTCTATCCAATACTACTAATAATATGCATATATTAGCAATTGAGACTGAGGAGCTGGCCGTTTACAATGGGCACCTTTCATCCAAGCTACTCAATACTGCCCCTTCAGCCATAAGAAGTTAATGCAACCGCTGTGTCAGATTTCAAAAAAACTTTACGGAAAAAGCAAATCATGCAATAATCTGAGACGGAGCTCAGAACAATAGCCAAATTAACCGCCATGTTCGGGTCAACAGAAACCAGAAAATACATGATAAATGTTTCCTTGTCCAGTTCGAGGTGAGTAGTCGCTGTTCTAATATCCAGAAGCTCTTTTCGGTCATAAGAGATAGTAGCATGAACATTATGTACAAAATAAGTTACAAACAATGCATAAAAAACACACAAAATAGCACAATTGGTTAGGAGCCTGAAAAACGGCAACCATCCTCTCCGGTGACATTTTCCAATAGTATGTCTTCACACCCCAGAGTTAATACTTGGTGGAAGCACATTTGGCAGCCATTAGAGCTGTGAATCATTTTGAATAAGATTCTACCACATAGCACAACTCTTAGGGTAACACTCTATATCCATTGTTTTTGTAGAAATCACTCAAGCTCATCCATTCTGTTGGTAACAAGGACGTTAAGTACTACTGCAAGACAAAACAGCAAAAATTGTAATCTACAGGATCAGGTCAAATCCAATACAACATAACTCAGAGTGAAACCCTGTGTATTTTCAAGTATTGTGGTGGCAGCATCATGTTATGTGCAAAGGGTGTGTAGACTTTCACTACTTTACATATGATGCACAGAAGCAGAACCATAGAGAAAAGGACACAAGGAAATGAAACCAGGAAAGGAAGCTGGATGAAACTATTGAGACAGACACTGCATTGATAACAGGCAGGCATTGCTAACAGATGCACTAATCTTCATACCATTTTAGCTGCAGGTTAAGAGATTAAGAGTCTATCTTATAATGGCTTTCATACTCATCTATCATACCTGTTACAGCTTCTGGGCTTTCACTGTGGTATCACTTATTGCTCAGTAATATGCCTGATAGAACAAGGAGACAAGGACACATAATACGCTATTCCATGCACCCATTAGCATACCCCATTCCCAAGGTGAGTAAAACATTGAAATGTGTTAACCCTCGCAAGGCTGCCGGCCCAGACGGCATCCCTAGCCGCGTCATCAGAGCTTGCGCAGACCAGCTGGCTGGTGTGTTTACGGACATATTCAATCAATCCTTATCCCAGTCTGCTGTTCCCACATGCTTCAAGAGGGCCCGCATTGTTCCTGTTCCCAAGAAAGCTAAGGTAACTGAGCTAAACGACTATTGCCCCGTAGCACTCACCTCCGTCATCATGAAGTGCTTTGAGAGACTAGTCAAGGACCATATCACCTCCACCCTACCTGACACCCTAGACCCACTCCAATTTGCTTAGCGCCCCAATAGGTCCATAGACGACGCAATCGCAATCACACTGCACACTGCCCTAACCCATCTGGACAGGAGGAATAACTATGTAAGAATGCTGTTCATTGACTACAGCTCAGCATTTAACACCATAGTACCCTCCAAACTCGTCATTAAGCTCAAGTCCCTGGGTCTCGACCCCGCCCTGTGCAACTGGGTCCTGAACTTTCTGACGGGCCGCCCCCAGGAGGTGAGGGTAGGAAACAACATCTCCACCACGCTGATCCTCAACACTGGGGCCCCACAAGGGTGCATTCTCAGCCCTGTACTCCCTGTTCACCCATCACGCCTCCAACTCAATCATCAAGTTTGCAGACGACACTACAGTGGTAGGCTTGATTACCAACAACGACGAGACGGCCTACAGGGAGGAGGTGAGGGCCCTCGGAGTGTGGTGTCAGGGAAATAACCTCACACTCAACGTCAACAAGACAAAGGAGATGATCGTGAACTTCAGGAAACAGCAGAGTGAGCATCCCCCTATCCACATCAACGGGACAGTAGTGGAGAAGGTGGAAAGTTTTAAGTTCCTCGGTGTACACATCACAGACAAACTTAATTGGTCCACCCACACAGACAGCGCGGTAAAGAAGGCGCAACAGCGCCTCTTCAACCTCAGGAGGCTGAAGAAATTTGGCTTGTCACCAAAAACACTCACAAACTTTTACAGATGCATCATCGAGAGCATCCTGCTGGGCTGTTTCACCGCCTGGTACGGCAACTGCTCCGCCCACAACCCAAGTCTCTCCAGTGGGTAGTGAGGTCTGCACGCCTCACCGGGGGCAAACTACCTGCTCTCCAGGACACCTACACCACCCTATGTCACAGGAAGGCCAAAAAGATCATCAAGGACAACAACCACCCGAGCCACTGCCTGTTCACCCCACTATCATCCAGAAGGCGAGGTCAGTACAGGTGCATCAAAGCTGGGACTGAGAGACTGAAAAACAGCTCAAGGCCTATCTCAAGGCCATCAGACTGTTAAACAGCCATCACTAACATTGAGTGGCTGCTGCCAACATACTGACTCAAATCTCTAGCCACTTTAATAATTAAAAATTGTATGTAATAAATGTATCACTAGTCACTTTAAACAATGCCACTTTATATAATGTTTACATACCCTACATTACTCATCTCATATGTATATACTGTACTCTATACCATCTACTGCATCTTGCCTATGCCGTTCGGCCATCGCTCATCCATATATTTAAATGTACATATTCTTATTCATTTCTTTACACATGTGTGTATAAGGTAGTTGTTGTGAAATTGTTAGATTACTTGTTAGATATTACTGCATGGTCGGAACTAGAAGCACAAGCATTTCGCTACACTCGCATAAACATCTGCTGACCATGTGTATGTGACAAATAAAATTAGATTTGATTTGATTTAGAACTGACCCAATGGGTAGATCTCACTGGACTAACTCAGACACTGCGGATCTGTGTGTTAAACTGGTGACTTCAAAATACAGGAAATACACAACACACTCTCGCACATGCACATAAACATGCATGCACAATCTCACAATGTCTCAGTGGAGAAGTAGCATACCCATGTGAGTAGTGTTTTGGCCTAGAAAACAGTGTGCTCACTGGAAACGAGGAGGCAAGGACACATAATACGCTATTCCATGCAGCCATTAGCACACCCCATTCCCAGTAGGAAGGCATATTCACTGAGTGTACAAATCATTAGGAACACCTGCTGGAACCCCCATGACAGACTGGCCAGGTGAATCCAGGTCAAAGCTATGATCTCTTATTGATGTGACTTATTAAATCCACTTAGATCTGTATAGATGAAGCGGAGGAGACAGGTTAAAAAAGGATGTTAAAGTCTTGAGACAATTGAGACATGGATTGTGTATGTGTGCCATTCAGAGGGTGAAGGGCATTACAAAATATTTAACTGCCTTTGAATTGGGTATGGTAGTAGGTGCCAGGTGCACCGGCTTAAGTGTGTCAAGAACTGCAACGCTACTGGACTTTTCAGTTTCCTGTGTGTATCAAGATGGGTCCACCAGCCGAAGGACATCCAGCCAACTTGACACAACTGTGGGAAGCATCACTGTGGAACGCTTTTGACACCTTGTAGTCCATGCTATGACGAATGTAGGCTGTTTTCAGGGACAAAGGCAGTGCAACTCAATATTAGGAAGGTGTTCGTAATGGTTTCCACACTCATTGTAGACTGTCACTGAGATAAAGAGGGTAATATGAGATTCTGTAGCGGGCTCTTCCTGTGTCAAAGCTTGGCATTCTCGGTGCATAGTCATGAACAACAAACACACGCGCACGCACACTCAAATGTGATGTGATCTCAGTCTTGCCTGATCTCTAGTATGCAGTTCACCATAGTGGGATAGGGACCCAGTTCCAATAGTTTAAGGTTATCAATGATCTGTATATAATTACATCAAGGAGTGATGCAGGAAATGAATTGATCCCGTTGCCCCTCTCAATTGCTCTCTCCTAACAGTATAGCACATCCAATGTGAGAATGACATGTAATGGTCGAGACTGAATTTTTGTATAATCCTCTGACCATGATCATAGAAGGCCTTAAACCCTCCTCTTACTCTTCTCCAGGTTTTGCAGTAAACCTCCAGGTGGTTCTGGGGAGCCCGCGGGCGCTGTTTAAGCGCAGGGGTTCCCAGCCCGGCATGCAGGAGTCTGACTTCCTGAAGCAGATCACAAAGGTGGGAGACCTGGAGCCGAAAGCCAACAACTGCACAAGGGTGAGTAGTCTAGCCTATCACTGTTACCGTGGCAACAGTGTTATTAGTTTTTTTTTAAGTTGTCCTGACAGTAACACTGTTTCCATTGGTTCATCTTTCTGGGATGAAACGCTATCTCCTAATATAGCCTCTTGTCTGACTGTGTCATCTCATCAGTTAGGCTAACCCTCTCCCTCCTCTCCTGTGCAGCTCATGACACTAGTAGTCATCATCATTATCAGCCCATTAAGTTAATGGGGCTGCTGTAGGCTGATATTAATATACACCATTAGCAGGATATGACATCATCACTTATCACCCATTGCTACATTGCCAGCAGGACGTGACATCATCCCCAATAACAACCCAGCCAGGCTCCATGTACAGTAGGTTGCCCTTAGTTACAGATCTGGGATAAGCTTACATTCTTCACATGCTAACCTTAAGCATCAGAGAGAAAATATACTGAACAAAAATATAAACAACATATAAAGTGTTGGTTTCACGAGCTGAAATAAAAGATCCCAGAAGTGTTCCATACACACAAAAAAGCTTATTTCTTTCAAATTTTGGGCACAAATTTGTTTACATCCCTGTTATTGAGCATTTGTACTTTGTCAAGATAATCCATCCACCTGACAGGTGTGGCATATCAAGAAGCTGATTAAACAGCATGATCATTACACTGTGCTGGGGGAAATTATAGGCCACTTTAAAATGGGCCGTTTTTTCACACAACACAATGCCATCACAATGCCTAAAGTTGAGGGAGCGTGCAATTGGCATGCTGACTACAGGAATGTCTACCAGAGCTGTTACCAGATAATTGTATGTTCATTTCTCTACCATAAGCCGCCTCGCCAACGTCGTTTTAGAGAATTTGGCAGTACGTCCAACCGGCCTCACAAGCGCAAACCAGATGTAACCACTCCAGCACAGGACCTCCACATCCGGCTTCTTCACCTGCGGGATCGTCTGAGCCCAGCCACCCCGGCAGCTGATGAAACTGTGGGTTTGCACAACTGAAGAATTTCTTCAGAAACTGTCATGGAAGCTCATCTGTGTGCTCGTCGTCCTCACCAGGGTCTTGACCTGACTGCAGTTCGGCGTTGGAACAGACTTCAGTGGCCAAATGCTCACCTTCGATGGTCATAGGAATGCTGGAGAAGGGTGCTCTTCGCGGCTAAATCCCGGTTTCAACTGTACCGGGCAGATGGCAGACAGCGTGAATGAGGAGTGGCACAGGGCACTCTGTCCACTCTTTGGGTGTGAACAGACTGGACTGCACGCAGGCAACCCTCCCCTCCCAATTCTCCCCAACCTCTCCCAGAACATCTTATTACACAAGGGTTCTAACTAGATTCTGATCTTCCCTACAGACAGGACTAGAATATTGGCTGGGGTTCGGGAGAACAATGGAATGCACACAAACTGTGTAGAAATTTTGACACACACATGCTGCTCCCCACCCTTTGCACCGCTTCGTTGGCTGCAGCATTGGTCTCGTTAGATATGCAAAGCGGGACACTTAGCAGCCGCGTGCAGGAAATGACATGTGGAGACGGGAACGGATAGCACCACACACCAAACAATCAATCACTGCTTGTGTGTGTGAACACACAAATGATCACCATCGACTGGTTTGGAAATAGAAGTGAGACACTTTCACATGTACTACAGTACAAGGTAGAACTATCAGTCTCTTCATTTACATTTACATTTAAGTCATTTGGCAGACGCTCTTATCCAGAGCGACTTACAAATTGGTGCATTCACCTTATGATATCCAGTGGAACAACCACTTTACAATAGTGCATCTAACTCTTTTAAGGGGGGGGGGTTAGAAGGATTACTTTATCCTATCCTAGGTATTCCTTAAAGAGGTGGGGTTTCAGGTGTCTCCGGAAGGTGGTGATTGACTCCGCTGACCTGGCGTCGTGAGGTAGTTTGTTCCACCATTGGGGTGCCAGAGCAGCGAACAGTTTTGACTGGGCTGAGCGGGAACTGTACTTCCTCAGAGGTAGGGAGGCGAGCAGGCCAGAGGTGGATGAACGCAGTGCCCTTGTTTGGGTGTAGGGCCTGATCAGAGCCTGAAGGTACGGAGGTGCCGTTCCCCTCACAGCTCCGTAGGCAAGCACCATGGTCTTGTAGCGGATGCGAGCTTCAACTGGAAGCCAGTGGAGAGAGCGGAGGAGCGGGGTGACGTGAGAGAACTTGGGAAAGTTGAACACCAGACGGGCTGCGGCGTTCTGGATGAGTTGTAGGGGTTTAATGGCACAGGCAGGGAGCCCAGCCAACAGCGAGTTGCAGTAATCCAGACGGGAGATGACAAGTGCCTGGATTAGGACCTGCGCCGCTTCCTGCATGAGGCAGGGTCGTACTCTGCGAATGTTGTAGAGCATGAACCTACAGGAACGGGTCACCGCCTTGATGTTAGTTGAGAACGACAGGGTGTTGTCCAGGATCACGCCAAGGTTCTTAGCACTCTGGGAGGAGGACACAATGGAGTTGTCAACCGTGATGGCGAGATCATGGAACGGGCAGTCCTTCCCCGGGAGGAAGAGCAGCTCCGTCTTGCCGAGGTTCAGCTTGAGGTGGTGATCCGTCATCCACACTGTTATGTCTGCCAGACATGCAGAGATGCGATTCACCACCTGGTTATCAGAGGGGGGAAAGGAGAAGATTAATTGTGTGTCGTCTGCATAGCAATGATAGGAGAGACCATGTGAGGATATGACAGAGCCAAGTGACTTGGTGTATAGCGAGAATAGGAGAGGGCCTAGTACAGAGCCCTGGGGGACACCAGTGGTGAGAGCACGTGGTGCGGAGACAGATTCTCGCCACGCCACCTGGTAGGAGCGACCTGTCAGGTAGGACGCAATCCAAGCGTGGGCCGCGCCGGAGATGCCCAGCTCGGAGAGGGTGGAGAGGAGGATCTGATGGTTCACAGTATCAAAGGCAGCCGATAGGTCTAGAAGGATGAGAGCAGAGGAGAGAGAGTTAGCTTTAGCAGTGCGGAGCGCCTCCGTGACACAGAGAAGAGCAGTCTCAGTTGAATGACTAGTCTTGAAACCTGACTGATTTGGATCAAGAAGGTCATTCTGAGAGAGATAGCATGAGAGCTGGCCAAGGACGGCACGTTCAAGAGTTTTGGAGAGAAAAGAAAGAAGGGATACTGGTCTGTAGTTGTTGACATCGGAGGGATCGAGTGTAGGTTTTTTCAGAAGGGGTGCAACTCTCGCTCTCTTGAAGACGGAAGGGACGTAGCCAGCGGTCAAGGATGAGTTGATGAGCGAGGTGAGGTAAGGGAGAAGGTCTCCGGAAATGGTCTGGAGAAGAGAGGAGGGGATAGGGTCAAGCGGGCAGGTTGTTGGGCGGGCGGCCGTCACAAGACGCGAGATTTCATCTGGAGAGAGAGGGGAGAAAGAGGTCAAAGCACAGGGTAGGGCAGTGTGAGCAGAACCAGCGGTGTCATTTGACTTAGCAAACGAGGATCGGATGTCGTCGACCTTCTTTTCAAAATGGTTGACAAAGTCATCAGCAGAGAGGGAGGAGGGGGGAGGAGGGGGAGGAGGATTCAGGAGGAAGGAGAAGGTGGCAAAGAGCTTCCTAGGGTTAGAGGCAGATGCTTGGAATTTAGAGTGGTAGAAATTGGCTTTAGCAGCAGAGACAGAAGAGGAGAATGTAGAGAGGAGGGAGTGAAAGGATGCCAGGTCCACAGGGAGGCGAGTTTTCCTCCATTTCCGCTCGGCTGCCCGGAGCCCTGTTCTGTGAGCTCGCAATGAGTCGTCGAGCCACGAAGCAGGAGGGGAGGACCGAGCCGGCCTGGAGGATAGGGGACATAGAGAGTCAAAGAATGCAGAAAGGGAGGAGAGGAGGGTTGAGGAGGCAGAATCAGGAGATAGGTTGGAGAAGGTTTGAGCAGAGGGAAGAGATGATAGGATGGAAGAGGAGAGAGTAGCGGGGGAGAGAGAGCGAAGGTTGGGACGGCGCGATACCATCCGAGTAGGGGCAGTGTGGGAAGTGTTGGATGAGAGCGAGAGGGAAAAGGATACAAGGTAGTGGTCGGAGACTTGGAGGGGAGTTGCAATGAGATTAGTGGAAGAACAGCATCTAGTAAAGATGAGGTCAAGCGTATTGCCTGCCTTGTGAGTAGGGGGGGAAGGTGAGAGGGTGAGGTCAAAAGAGGAGAGGAGTGGAAAGAAGGAGGCAGAGAGGAATGAGTCAAAGGTAGACGTGGGGAGGTTAAAGTCACCCAGAACTGTGAGAGGTGAGCCATCCTCAGGAAAGGAACTTATCAGGGCGTCAAGCTCATTGATGAACTCTCCAAGGGAACCTGGAGGGCGATAAATGATAAGGATGTTAAGCTTGAAAGGGCTGGTAACTGTGACAGCATGGAATTCAAAGGAGGCGATAGACAGATGGGTCAGGGGAGAAAGAGAGAATGTCCACTTGGGAGAGATGAGGATCCCAGTGCCACCACCCCGCTGACCAGAAGCTCTCGGGGTGTGCGAGAACACGTGGGCAGGCGAGGAGAGAGCAGTAGGAGTAGCAGTGTTATCAGTGGTAATCCATGTTTCCGTCAGTAACAAGAAGTCGAGGGACTGGAGGGAAGCATAGGCTGAGATGAACTCTGCCTTGTTGGCCGCAGATCGGCAGTTCCAGAGGCTGCCTGAGACCTGGAACTCCACGTGGGTCGTGCGCGCTGGGACCACCAGGTTAGAATAGCAGCGGCCACGCGGTGTGAAGCGTTTGTATGGTCTGTGCAGAGAGGAGAGAACAGGGATAGACAGACACATAGTTGACAGGCTACAGAAGAGGCTACGCTAATGCAAAGGAGATTGGAATGACAAGTGGACTACACGTCTCGAATGTTCAGAAAGTTAAGCTTACGTTGCAAAAAATCTTATTGACTAAAATGATATAGTACTGCTGGCTGGTGAAATAGGCTAGCTAGCAGTGGCTGCGTTGTTGACTTTGTTTGAAAGTGTAGCTGGCTAGGTAACCTCTAACTGGCTAGGTAACCTCGACAATTACTCTAGACTACACAATTATCTTGGATACAAAGACGGCTATGTAGCCAGCTAAGATCAAACAAATCAAACTGTTGTACTGTAATGAAATGAAATGTAATACTACCTGTGGAGCAAAGCGGAATGCAACTACTCGCTCCAACCCGGAAGTGCGTATCGTAGAGGGAGAGGCAATAGAAGTGTTGTTTCTTGTATTATTGTCTTTTGTGTCTTTAGAGGACTGCTTCACCTTAATGTCCCCTTTCCCCCTTTTCCCTTTTCTTCTGTCCTTATTTTGTCCCACTTTGTCCCTTCTTTGTACCTTCTTCTCTTCTGCCAACTAGACACTCCTTGTTAGCTAGCTAGCTTCTTCCAGGAATATAACAGTATATAGTAACAGTATATAGTAACAGTATATAGTAACAGTATATAACAGTATGTAATAACAGTATATAGTAACAGTATGTAATAACAGTATATAGTAACAGTATGTAATAACAGTATATAGTAACAGTATATAGTAACAGTATATAGTAACAGTATATAGTAACAGTATATAGTAACAGTATGTAATAATAACAGTATGTAATAATAACAGTATATAGTAACAGTATATAGTAACAGTATATAGTAACAGTATATAGTAACAGTATATAGTAACAGTATGTAATAGTAACAGTATATAGTAACAGTATATAGTAACAGTATATAGTAACAGTATATAGTAACAGTATGTAATAGTAACAGTATATAATAACAGTATATAGTAACAGTATATAATAACAGTATATAGTAACAGTATATAGTAACAGTATATAGCAACAGTATATAGCAACAGTATATAATAACAGTATATAATAACAGTATATAATAACAGTATATAGTAACAGTATATAACAGTATGTAATAACAGTATATAGTAACAGTATATAGTAACAGTATATAGTAACAGTATATAACAGTATGTAATAACAGTATATAGTAACAGTATATAGTAACAGCATATAGTAACAGTATATAACAGTATGTAATAACAGTATATAGTAACAGTATATAGTAACAGTATATAGTAACAGTATATAACAGTATGTAATAACAGTATATAGTAACAGTATATAGTAACAGTATATAACAGTATGTAATAACAGTATATAGTAACAGTATGTAATAACAGTATATATATAGTATATCTTCAGTCTGAAACACTCCCTCACTATCTCTGTCACAGAGCCTTTTCTTGAACATTTAAACAGGCACCATTCCTTTTCACAGGGCTGGCTCTGCTATAGTGGAACTCTTGCTTTCACATGCCTAATTAGATCAGTTCACTGGTGTGCACTCTAACCCTCTCTCCCCCTCTGTCTCAGGTGTTGGTGTGGCACACTCGTACAGAGAAGGTGAATCTGGGCAACGAGCCCAGACATCGACAGGACAGTACGGTCATCGAGGTCTAAGGGGCGGGATAACCAGAGAGGAATAAACAAGCCCATTGGTCGGACAGACTGCCAGTAATTTATGGAACTACACTACCGATAGCACCTTGCTTGACCATAACCTTGACTACACTACGATGGACACTTTAGACCAATTGCATGGATGGGAACTGCTGCCTGAATGTTGTGTTTGGCTCAATGAGGTCCCAGATTCATTTGTATCTCAAAGTGGACCAAAATGCACTGGGGTGACCTGTGCTTTCCCAGTGAACTCTGCTCTTGTACTGCAATATGTGGACCAGTCCCTTATGAGGGGACTTCCTCTGAAGTATGTGGGCTAAACCTGTCTGTCTGTGTGTGTGTGTCTGTCTGTCTGTCTGTGCCTGATCATTGAGTATGTAAGTTCAGTTTGTATGAAACGGAACAAGATTTGTGTTCAGTATGTGTGTTTATCTGTAAAAGAAAGTGCGAAGTAGATCACTTGCTGGGTGCCGATGAACGGTGGACATTCAACATGTTGAATAATTGGGAAATGACCAGACCAGAAAATGCAATCTGATGTTCTATGTGGTGACAGGTGACAGGACAGCCACCAGTTGTGTACTGCCGAGATGAATGTTGGTGTTCTTGGCCTCAAGTGTCTGTGGGTCTGACACACTGGACTACAAAGAACAAACTCCAGGAGTACAACTTTTATTCCAAATGAACCCTCTTGTAAAAGAAGGAAAAAAGAAAAGAAAAGAACCAAAAGATAAACTACAACTTTACAATAAAAGAGTCATTGGACAAATATGGTCACACAGTTCATGGCTATTCACTGTTTAATGCACGGAAACTTTTTTTCTCTGTACTAGGCACCAGAAAATGTAAACACCATTAGAAATAAACCTGGAGTATGCGCTGTGTGTATGTGTGTGTTCTCATGAGTGTATATATGTGTGTTTGTGTGGTCTCTCGTTATTGCTTGGCAGAGGGATAGAATCTCCACCTTAGAACTACACTACACAATATCTCTGTGTGTATGTCTGTGATTGGGTGTGTTTGTTCTGTTGTATGTTTGTCCCATATTCCCCCATGTCCTATAGTATTTCTCCACTTGGATTTCCTATTTCCCCACTATTGAATGACATAAAGCAGGATTAGACAGAGATTATGACATAATAGAGACCGGGAAGTACACATGATGTTGAGACGACTGTTCCAATCCCTGACAGCTCCATTAGGCTCCCAATGTCAACACACTTCCCGAATCATCTAGAGCTTCATGTCGTCACTGTTATCATATCTTTCTTCATACCATTCTGGTCTCCCCCACCCATCCCTTGTTAGCTCCTTGCCCCACTGACTGTCTTCCATGTTTGTTTGCCTCAATCTAATGTCTGATTCACACTATATGGCCGAGCCGAACCATACTGCGCTGGCTCAGATATTGTCTTTCCACATTGTCATGTCCAGC
Source organism: Salvelinus fontinalis (assembly GCF_029448725.1). Lineage (NCBI taxonomy): Eukaryota > Metazoa > Chordata > Actinopteri > Salmoniformes > Salmonidae > Salvelinus > Salvelinus fontinalis. Next base: position 50,427,246 of record NC_074665.1, read on the forward strand.
ACGGTTCTAGAAACTAATGTGAACACGTAACCAGGCTTGGCTCTATAGTGTGAATCATACATAACTGTGCGTCTTCCCGTACTGCACACAACCAAACACCACAGTAAGATAGGGGACAGTATAACACAACATGACGGGGAGAGATAGGTGGGAGGCCTCTATCTCAGACACACATACAGTAATACAGTACTGGATCATACAATGTTTTGCTACAGGGGCTCTGATTGCCCAGAGGGGAGGAAGGGGGACGGTACGTACAATATACACAGATGAGATTGATTGGGTCGCCAACATGATAGCCATATCTTCCCTTTCAACATCTATTTACTCTCTATCGGTTTTGCTAATGATACCTTATTAGTGTTAGACGCTTGATTCTCTTTCGCCAATATGTTTTTTGTTTTTTTACCAAATGAAAAAGATAAAGATAAAAAAAGGTAAAAAGAAGATGAAATTAAAAGTCACATGTAGAGATAGACTAGCAGCTGCTAGTCTGTTTTCACTGGAGACTCCGCCCCCTTTCCTTTTGACTCTCCTCAACACACAGAGAGAGGTAGAGAGAGGTGGTGGTGGGGGGGGGGGGGGGGGGGGGGTCTCTAAAGGAATGATCAAAGGGAAGGAGGGAAGACAGTGGAGCAGTCCATAGATTACCATCTGTGTGTTGTTTTCTGTTTTGGGGTTGGTGGAAGAGGGTAAAGGAGGGGATTTGGGGGGGACATGGGGGCTCTGGTTCCCGTTCACATTTTACCCCTGTCCCCTCCCTCACTTCCACAGCTGGGTGCTGAGGGTCTGGCCCGAGGGGGGTCCACCCCCCTACAGGAGCACCTGGTTGGACAAAGCTGGGTGGCGCTGACACACTACCAGTCATGGCGATGCCCGACATCTGCTGTGTCATCTGAGAGAGAGATGGAAGGAGGTGTGTGTGTGAGAGATAGAGAGAGAGAGAGAGGGGGCAGGGCAGAGAAAACAGAAAGGTTAGAGGGTTGTACAAACCCAGTTTAAGCACTCTAGAAGGACCGCAACAACCTGCTTAACACAGCAGACATTATTCCTTTACTGCATACACAAGGACCAGAGAGTAGACCCTCCTTCTCTCTTTTCTCCTTCTCAGTCCATTTCCTTTATTTCACTCCCATCCATTCTCCCGTCCCTATCTCTCCTCTGCTCTCCTCCCCCTCTCCTCTCCTGCCTCCTGTCCACTTCCAAACCATTATAAATGCACCTTCATGCCAGGGGTTTCCATTAGCCACTTTTGTTCGCATTTTCTTTTCTGTGGGAAAAGCCGATGTAAAAATAAAAATATATAAAAATCCCATTGCGAAATAATGCTTTCTAGCCTATTCATTGATGGAAATACATTTGACTGGTCATGCTTATCGGTCTATATGTTAATTAGCATCATTTGGTGGAATTACATTGGCGCGTATGTACAGTATATTTGTTGTGTATCTTATTTATCACATGCACACAGCATACAGACACAGAACATTTGAGTGGAACATCTGTCAGACAAACGCAAAAGCTGCTGCTGCTGCAGCATCTTGTGGTGCTTTCAAGACAACTGGAAACGGGAAAATACGAGTTAAAATCATGACGTCAGTGATCTTCAGCTCAGAAAGTCGGAGCTCTAGAAAGAAGCCTGAGTTGGAATTCCGAGTTGGATGACTGTTCAAAGTGATTTTTCCCTGTCTGAGATTTTTGTTTCTCTCCCAATTCCCAGTTGTTTTGAACGTGGCATCAAACGCGAACAGAAGGCAGGCATCATCAGCGCATCACACACCCCTTTGCAATGTGCTGGAGGCAGTATGCCTTTTTTTAAACATATACTTACTAATTGTTTGAAACTGGAACGTTTTAATAGATATTAGGAGTCATATCTTATCTTGCTTCAAAGTAGCCTATTTGATCTACATTTCTAACAGATATTTTCATCTACAGTACCAGTCAAAAGTTTGGACACATCTACTCATTCAACGGTTATTCTTTATTTTTAGTATTTTCTACATTGTAGAATAATAATGAAGACATCTAAACTAAGAATGAACAAATATGTAATCATGTAGAAACTAAGAAAGTGTTAAACAAATCAAAATATATTTGAGATTTTTCAAGGTAGCCACCCTTTGCTTTGATGACAGCTTTAAACACTCTTGGCATTCTCTCATCCAGCTTCACCTGGAATGCTTTCCCAACAGTCTTGAAGGAGTTCCCACATATGCTGAGCACCTGTTGGCTGCTTTTCCTTCACTCTGCGGTCCAACTCTTTCCAAACCATATCTATTGTGGTGAGGTCGGGTAATTGTGGAGGCCAGGTCATCTGATGCAGCACATCTGATCCATCATTCTCCTTGGTCAAATAGCCTGGAGGTGTGCTTTGGGTCATTGTCCTGTTGAAAAACAAATGATAGTCCCACTAAGCACAAACCAGATGGGTTGGCGTATCACTGCAGAAGGCTGTGGTAGCCATGCTGGTTAAGTGTGACTTGAATTCTAAATAAATCACAGACAGTGCCACCAGCAAAGCACCCCCACACCATCACACCTCCTCCTCCACAGTGGGAACCACAAATGCCGAGATCATCCATTCACCTACTCTGCGTGTCACAAAAACACAGTGTTTGGAACCAAAAATAAAACATTTGGACTCATCAGACCATGTTGAGTCATGTTCGTGTTTCTTGGCCCAAGTAAGTCTCTTCTTATTTTTTGGTGTCGTTTGGTAGTGGTTTCTTTGCAGCAATTCAACCATGAAGGCCAAACTCATTTAGTCTCCTCTGAACAGTTGATGTTGAGATGTGTCTGTTACTTGAATTCTGTGAAGCATTTATTTGGGCTGCAATCTGAGGTGCAGTTAACACTAATGAACTTATCCTCTGCAGCAGAGGTAACTCTCGGTCTTCCTTTCCTGTGGCGGTCCTCATGAGAGCCAGTTTCATCATAGCACTTTATGGTTTTTGCTACTGCACTGGAAGAAACTTTCAAAGTTCTTGAAACTGACTGACCTTCATGTCTTAAAGTAATGATGGACTGTCATTTCTCTTTGCTTATTTGAGGAGTTATTGCCAAAATATGGACATGGATATTTTACCACATAGGCCTATCTTCTGTATACCACCCCTACCTAGTCACAACACAACTGATTGGCTCAAATGCATTGAGAAGGAAAGACATTCCACAAATTAACTTTTAACAAGGCACACCTGTTAATTGAAATGCATTCCAGGTGACTACCTCATGAAGCTGGTTGAGAGACTGCCAAGAGTGTGCAAAGCTGTCATCAAGGCAAATGGTGGCTACTTTGAAGAATCTCAACTATAAAATATGTTTTGATTTGTTTAAACCACTTTTTTGGGTACTACATGATTCCATATGTGTTCTTCCATAGTTTTGATGTCTTCACTATTATTCTACAATGTAGAAAATAATAAAAATATAGAAAAACCCTGGAATGAGTAGGTGTGTCCAAACTTTTGACTGGTGCTGTATGTCACATGAAACCACTCGCATGTGCAGTTCCCTTTTGACAATGGTGTTTTCTCGCTAATTGCATTGTGGAATGAACATTCACGCGTAGCCTACTGCATTGTGCACATTGCTGCGCTTATAATGTGAAGAAATAGTTTATCAACATTTTAAGCTAAACATTCTGATCTTTTGCATCAGACTCATAGCTTTTTAAAGTTTTTATTTGATGCAGCCCAGGCCTACTGGTTGTATGAATTTGGGCTCTATCATCCCACAACTGTCCCAGAGTCTGTTTGGAATAAGCCATTTCTTTCTCGACAAGCTGATGAATAGAACAGGTAGCGTAAACTTTTCTACTGTAGTAGATTGAGATAGGCTAGTGATTTTGCTGTTCGTCTTGTTGGCTGAGGAAAAGTAAATGTGGACAGTCCATGTTCAAAGTGCACATCAGAATTCAATAAGAAGGACCGCACATAGTGGCATCCTCCACTTGCATGTCCTGTTCATATGAATTACCATATTCTAAATGTGATGTCTGTCATTCTGCACACCGTGGGTGGACACCCTAATTAGGTAACTCCCCAATGCATATGAGTCTGGTAAATAAAAAGGATGCCGGTCCAATGTCTGGTGCCACAACTTCCTAACGAAACCCTACTTCATACCCCTGCAGCACCAGAACTATCAGGCTTGTGTGAGACGAGTGCGTGTTTGTGTGTGTGTGTGTGTGTGTGTGTGTGTGTGTGTGTGTGTGTGTGTGTGTGTGTGTGTGTAGCACAGACCAGCCTATTGACTCCAGAGCACTTTGGGCTTAAACCCATCAAAGGTTAAAGCCCAACAGCTTGCCCTGAACCCATTACAGTACACACACGACCAGTCATATCACGTACTTGACAAAGGCAGAGTGTCTGTGTGTGTGTGTCGTTGTTTGGTGTGTGTGTATATGTGTGTGTGTGTTGTCAGTGGGAGCACAGTGATTTATCATCGCTCATTAACCTTCTGTAGGAACACAACGCCTCTTGGAAAGCCATTCTGGTGTGTCTGTCTTTGGCATCAAAATGTGTGTAATTGTTCCACTGAACAATACCACTCTACCCCAGGGTTAGATTTTCAAAAGACAACAGTGGATTTTCTCTATCATTTTACCTGGGCTTTGTTCCTTTCATATTTCTTTTGATTCTGACAAACACCCTGGTCCCTGCCGGTTGCTAACATTCCCATAACATGATTCTGCCACAACAATCCTTGAAAATACAGAGGATCAACAACATTGCATTCACTCCACGTCACTGGCTTGTATGACAAAAATCATCCATTCTGTTTGCAACAAGGACGTTAAGTAAGGGTGCGTTCATAAATTCACTCTGACTATCTACTCCGATTTCAGAGCACTCTCGTCTGAGTGTGCCAGAGCACAGAATAACTGACAAAATTACAAATGTAAAACACGTGTTGAATATGGTGTCAGTAAAGTCGGCAAAAAAAGCATAATTAAAATTGTTGCCAGCAGCAGAGTTGCAGTCACCAACGCTCTGAATAACATGAAAACAGCCTAACCAGCTCTGCTAGGGCAAGTAAAATGGTCAGAGAGAGGTGTTCTCTAATTTTTATCTGAAAGTTTCCAGCAAGCTTGCTAACTTTAGCCAGTTAGCTTGGGTGCTTGACTGCCGTTGAGGTCAGAATGCTCCGATCAACCCTACTCCTTGGCCAGAGCGTCCAGTGTGCGCTCTGAATGCTCCGAGTGTGAAACGCTCTGAATTTACGAACAGACAATCTGACAACGCTCTGAATTTACGAATGCCCAGAGTGCACTCTGAGCACTCCAGAGTGAATTTGACAACACGACAAAGAAATGCATTTTTTTGGGCCTACATTTAAAACAACAGGTTTGGGTCAAATCCAATACAGCAACACAATACAAAGTGAAACCTTCTGTCTTTTCAAGTATTGTGGTGGCAGCATCATGTTATGCTCGTTACTGGCAGGGATGGGGGAGTTTGTCCAGACCAAAATAAAATGTGAAAGGAGCAAAGGCCAGGTAAGAGAGGAAAACTCGCTTCAACCTAACCCCGGGACAAAAAAAAAAAAATACAGTGTGACAATTACACAATGTTCATTTCAAAGACACACCACAATAGCTTTCCAAGAGGTGCTGAGTGTTCCCGAATGGTCCAGTCTCAGTCCTGACTTAAATTTGCTTGAAAATCTGAGACAATATTCCCAACCAAATTCTCGAGCAAAAAAACTGAGTGTACAAAGTATTATGAACACCTGCTCTTTCCGTGACAGACTGAGCAGGTGAATCCAGGTGAACGTTTTGATCCCTTATTGATGCCACTTGTTAAATCCAATGTTAAATCCACTTCAGTCAGTGTAGATGAAGGGGAGGAGACAGGTTAAATAATTATTTTTAAGCCTTGAGACAATTGGAGACATATATTGTGTATGTGTGTACATGTGTACGTGTGCCAAGAAGTGGTGGTCACCTTAAGTGAGATGGATGATATTAAATAGACTGGCGCAGGAGAGAGAGATGAAGTGAGGTTGAGCATGAGGAGACACACACCCTTTATAAAAAAAAACTTTTAAACAGAAACTTACCTTCCCAACTCCAACACCCATTAAGTCTAATGGATGGGGAGGGTGAATATGAAAAGGCGCATGTATGTAGGCAGGGAGGGCTAAGGTAGAGGCTGCCGAGAGGAAGAGAGGCAAAGGGGAGAGGACAGGTGAAATGAGAGGAGGGAAAGAGAGGAGAGAGAAAGCAGAAAAACGGAGTGAGCTGATGAATAAGATAAGGTGAGACTGGATGGAAGTTGTGTGTGATTGCCGAGCTTCACACACACACACACACACATATGCGCCACAGGAAGGACTTTGTGTGTTGTGGCCTTCGGCTGCTTAGCAGGCAGTGCTGGTCTCCCATCTCTCTGCAGTCCCTTTGACTGGGGAACACGGAGGGAATGAACAGAGCGAAGTAGACGAGCAGTGACTCGTACTCACACACCTGTACACATGCCCTTGTACAAACACACAGACTGAGACAGACAGCTGATTCAGACACAAGCAGGTGATTAAGCACATGATGTGTAATTGGAGCAGGGACTTAAACATCCATGAGCATGAACCTCTACTGTCTGTACACACACACACACACACACACACACACACACACACACACACACACACACACACACACACACACACACACACACACACACACACACGGTCCATTTGCACTGTATTAGGGCAGAGACCGATTAAGGTGACAAGCAGGCGGCTCTGGAGTGTTGAAATATGTATCAATGTTCTATAAATACCCAGGCATTTGCATGTGGCCCAATGAGGAGCGTTTTACTAATGTTGGATCTGTGTGTCTGCCTGACTACCTTCTGGATCATTAGCGAAGTGGGAGTAGGAGAGAGAGGATGAGAGAGAGGGAGGAAGGGGAGGTGTGTCTGGTCAATGTGGAGGGAATAAATAGGTAAAAGAGGAAGAAAAAGCAGGGACTGTCCTTCAGGTGGAAACAGTCAGGTACACAACAATACATACACAGATCTGTGCATAGCTGGGCTCTCACTCCAGCACACGGTGTTCCAGTATCCATATTATATTCCCCTCTGTTGAATCCCCACAAAGCTGTGAATTAGAAGTGGCATTTCCATCCAACAGCCATTTCCCACTGTGTCAGTATTCATACACTTCTACACTCAGACCCACAAACAGTAGCAGCGTGTGTTCCAGCCAGCCTGAATCTGGCAGAATGCACACACACGCAGGCATGCGGGCACAGACTATCCCCCTCTGATACACCATCTGCAGTCAACAATCCTACTGAGCAATGTGTCCGACAGACAGAAGGTTTTGTGTGTGTGTGTGTGTGTGTGTGTGTGTGTGTGTGTGTGTGTGTGTGTGTGTGTTTGTGTGTGTGTGTGTGTGTGTGGAGGGGCGGGGGTGCTCTTTTACTGGGAAGAGAAAAAAAAAAAGAGAGAACAGATTGAAAGACTAATAACCGACTCTCTATTTCTCTCCATCTCCATCAATATTTCTCTTCCCACTCCATCTCTCAGCCTCTGTTTCTCCAGAATATTCAGAAAGATAAAAGGCATGCTTGGTTGAAAAGCTGGGGATAACACAAATCCCAGATCATGAAGAGCTCTAATCGTATTTTTATAATTGACATATTCAGAGATAGCAGAGCATACCCAAAATCCTGTTTTATAGTAGAGGGAAAGCAGCTCAGTGGTGTCTTATGTATGTATGTATGTATGTATGTATGTATGTATGTGTGTATGTGTGTATGTGTGTATGTGTGTGTGTGTGTGTGTGTGTGTGTGCGTGCGTGCGTGCGTGCGTGCGCAGCCACAGAACAAACCAGTAGCACAACATAATAATGGGCAGCCAGTAGGAAAGTGATGTGCGTGTTCATGTGTATTCTTTCTTTGTGTGTCCGAATTTATTCCACATGCAAGCCGTGCAAATGTATTGAGTGTGTCCTAGATGCACGGTATGAAGGCAGGGAGGGGGAGACAGGGATGGGAAACGAAGGGGAGGGGGGAAGCAGGGAGGACTGAAGGAGGAAGGATGGAAGGAGGGACGAAGGGAGGAGAGGAGTTGAGGGATAGATGGAGGGAGGAGAGGGGTAGAGAGCAGATGGAGGAGAGGGTGGAGGGTAGTGGGGATGAGTGAGGGATGGAGGGAGGAGAGGGGTTTTAGGGATGAAGGAGATGCTGAGAGAGAGAAAGCAGGGGGTTGGTACCAGGCTAGCAGTGGTAGTTGGAGGTACGTGTAGCGGGTTGCCAGGGCTCCCAGGTGGCATGTAGCCGGCGTGTGCTGTGAGCCATGCAAGGAAAGAGGGGAGATCCATGTTCTGTGTGTCGGCAGGGGAGGGCCAAGGGAATAGGGGAGTGGGATGGGGAATAAGGTAAGGATGGGGGAATAACTGTGGCACCTCTCAAACACACCTCATTGATACATGTTTCATTTAAACAACTGTTTTCACCCTCTCTCTTTTTCCCACATCTGTTCTCGGACTGGTGAGACAGCTGAGAATGCCAGCTCGTCTCTTCCAGTCTCTGTACGATGCTCAGACAAATCAAATCAAATTTTATTTGTCACGTACACATGGTTAGCAGATGTTAATGCGAGTGTAGCGAAATGCTTGTGCTTCTAGTTCCGACAATGCAGTAATAACCAACGAGTAATCTAACCTAACAATTCCACAACTACTACCTTATACACACCCATGTGTAAAGGGATAAATAATATGTACATAAAGATATATGAATGAGTGATGGTACAGAACGGCATAGGCAAAATGCAGTAGATGGTATAGAGTACAGTATATACATATGAGATGAGTAATGTAGGGTATATAAACATAAAGTGGTATAGTTTAAAGTGGCTAGTGATACATGTATTACATAAAGATGGCAAGATGCAGTAGATGATATAGAGTACAGTATATACATATACATATGAGATGAGTAATGTAGGGTCATGTAAACATTATATTAAGTGGCATTGTTTAAAGTGGCTCGTGATACATTTTTACATACATTTCCATCAATTCCCATTATTAAAGTGGCTGGAGTTGAGTCAGTATGTTGGTAGCAGCCACTAAATGTTAGTGGTGGCTGTTTAACAGTCTGATGGCCTTGAGATAGAAGCTGTTTTTCAGTCTCTCGGTCCCTGCTTTGATGCACCTGTACTGACCTCGCCTTGATAGCGGGGTGAACAAGCAGTGGCTCGGGTGGTTGTTGTCCTTGATGATCTTTATGGCCTTCCTGTGACATCGGATGGTGTAGGTGTCCTGGAGGGCAGGTAGTTCGCCCCCGGTGATGCGTTGTGCAGACCTCACTACCCTCTGGAGAGCCTTACGGTTGTGGGCGGAGCAGTTGCCGTACCAGGCGGTGATACAGCCCGACAGGATGCTCTCGATTGTGCATCTGTAGAAGTTTGTGAGTGCTTCTGGTGACAAGCCGAATTTCTTCAGCCTCCTGAGGTTGAAGAGGCGCTGCTGCGCCTTCTTCACAACGCTGTCTGTGCGGGTGGACCAATTCAGTTTGTCTGTGATGTGTACACCGAGGAACTGAAAACATACTACCCTCTCCACTACTGTCCCGTCGATGTGGATAGGGGGGTGCTCCCTCTGCTGTTTCCTGAAGTCCACGATCATCTCCTTTGTTTTGTTGACGTTGAATGTGAGGTTATTTTCCTGACACCACACTCCGAGGGCCCTTACCTCCTCCCTGTAGGCCGTCTCGTCGTTGTTAGTAATCAAGCCTACCACTGTAGTGTCGTCCGCAAACTTAATGATTGAGTTGGAGGCGTGCATGGCCACGCAGTCATGGGTGAACAGGGAGTACAGGAGAGGGCTCAGAACGCACCCTTGTGGGGCCCCAGTGTTGAGGATCAGCGGGGTGGAGATGTTGTTGCCTACCCTCACCACCCAGGGGCGGCCCGTCAGGAAGTCCAGTACCCAGTTGCACAGGGCGGGGTCGAGACCCAGGGTCTCGGGCTTGATGACGAGTTTGGATGGTACTATGGTGTTAAATGCTGAGCTGTAGTCGATGAACAGCATTCTCACATAGGTATTCCTCTTGTCCAGATGGGTTAGGGCAGTGTGCAGTGTGGTTGCGATTGCGTCGTCTGTGGACCTATTGGGTCGGTAAGCAAATTGGAGTGGGTCTAGGGTGTCAGGTAGGGTGGAGGTGATATGGTCCTTGACTAGTCGCTCAAAGCACTTCATGATGACGGAAGTGAGTGCTACGGGGCGGTAGTCGTTTAGCTCAGTTACCTTAGCTTTCTTGGGAAAAGGAACAATGGTGTCCTTCTTGAAGCATGTGGGAACAGCAGACTGGGATAAGGATTGACTGAATATGTCCGTAAACACACCAGCCAGCTGGTCTGCGCATGCTCTGAGGACACGGCTGGGAATGCCGTCTGGGCCTGCAGCCTTGCGAGGGTTAACACGTTTAAATGTTTTACTCACCTCGGCTGCAGTGAAGGAGAGCCCGCAGGTTTTGGTAGCGGGCCGTGTCAGTGACACTGTATCGTCCTCAAAGCGAGAAAAAAACGTATTTAGTCTGTCTGGGAGCAAGACATCCTGGTCCGCGACGGGGCTGGTTTTCTTTTTGTAATCCGTGATTGACTGTAGACCCTGCCACATACCTCTTGTGTCTGAGCTGTTGAATTGCGACTCTACTTTGTCTCTATACTGGCACTTAGCTTGTTTGATTGCCTTGCGGAAGGAATAGCTACACTGTTTGTATTCGGTCATGTTTCCGGTCATCTTGCCCTGGTTAAAAGCAGTGGTTCGTGCTTTCAGTTTCACACGAATGCTGCCATCAATCCACGGTTTCTGGTTTGGGAATGTTTTAATCGTTGCTGTGGGTATTACGTCGCCGATGCACTTTCTAATGAACTCGCTCACCGAATCAGCGTATTCGTCAATGTTGTTGTTGGACGCAATGCGGAACATATCCCAATCCACATGATCGAAGCAGTCGTGAAGCGTAGAATCAGATTGGTTGGACCAGTGTTGAACAGACCTGAGCACGGGAGCTTCTTGTTTTAGTTTCTGTCTGTAGGCTGGAAGCAACAAAATGGAGTCGTGGTCAGCTTTTCCGAAAGGAGGGCGGGGGATGGCCTTATATGCATCGCGGAAGTTAGAATAACAAGTATCCAGGGTTTTACCAGCCCTGGTTGCGCAATCGATATGCTGATAGAATTTAGGGAGTCTTGTTTTCAGATTAGCCTTGTTAAAATCCCCAGCTACAATGAATGCCGCCTCATGATATGTGGTTTCCAGTTTACATAGAGTCAAATAAAGTTCGTTCAGGGCCATCGATGTGTCTGCTTGGGGGGGAATATATACGGCTGTGATTATAATCGAAGAGAATTCCCTTGGTAGATAATGCGGTCGACATTTGATTGTGAGGAATTCTAAGTCAGGTGAACAGAAGGACTTGAGTTCCTGTATGTTGTTATGATCACACCACATCTCGTTGATCATAAGTTATACCCCCCGCCCCTCTTCTTACCAGAAAGATGTTTGTTTCTGTCGGCGCGATGCGTGAAGAAACCAACTGGCTGCACCGACTCCGTTAGCGTCTCTCGAGTGAGCCATGTTTCCGTGAAGAAAAGAACGTTACAGTCTCTGATGTCTCTCTAGAATGCTACCCTTGCTCGGATTTCATCAACCTTGTTGTCAAGAGACTGGACATTGGCGAGTAGTATGCTAGGGAGTGGAGCGCGATGTGCCCGTCTTCGAAGCCTGACCAGAAGACCGCTTCGTTTGCCCCTTTTACGGCGTCGTTGTTTAGGGTCGCCGGCTGGGATCAGATCCACTGTACTGGGTGGAAGGCAAAACACAGGATCCGCTTTGGGAGAGTCATATTCCTGGTCGTAATGATAGTGAGTTGACGTTGCTCTTATATTCAGTAGTTCCTCCCGACTGTATGTAATGAAACCTAAGATTACCTGGGGTACCAATGTAAGAAATAACACGTAAAAAAACAAAAAACTGCATAGTTTCCTAGGAACGCGAAGCGAGGCGGCCATCTCTGTCGGCGCCGGAAGTAGACTATACTCTCTCTCTGTTCCTGCACTCCATCCCAATCTACCTCTTCTCCATCCCTCTCCGTTCCCCTCTCATCCTCTTCCCTCTTCTCCCCCGTGGTAATGTACAGACATTATTGAGGTGTCCTTTCTTCTGACAGGCCTGTAACCGACAGTGTTAGCTGTGGCTGGTGAGCTGGATCACACTGCCTTTGTTTACACTGTGAAATGTTAACAATGCACTCCAACCTTGCTCCAGCTCTCTGAGGACATGGAATGGAAGACTGCACACTGTGTGTGTCTGTGTGAGGGGTGTTTGAACTAGGGTCAATGTGTGTGTGTGTGTATGTATGAATGAATACAGAGGTATGTGTGTGTGTGTGTCTTCTTACTGCAGAGGAAAACAAAGCCCAGTGCTGCAGTCTGTCTTCACTGAACACAGCAATTGTGCCCATAGGGGAGAGGGCATAGGCAGACAACACTGTGAGGTTGATGGGGAGAGAGGTGAGAAAGAAGATTGTGAGATATGGGATTGTGGAGATGTGGGGTGCTCTATAGCAGGGGTGTCAAACTCATTCCATGGTGGGCCCAGTGCCTTCTGGATTTTGGTTTCTCCTTTCAATTTGTGTCCAATTAAGACCTAAACAACTAGTTGAGGAGAGTTCCTTACCAATCATTGACCTTAACTCATCAATTAAGTACAAGGGAGGAGTGAAACCCTGCAGACGCTAGGCCTTCCACGGAATGAGTTTCACACGTGCTCTGGAGGGAGAGGTGGTACCTGAGGGTTGTCGGAAGATGGCAGAGGGTTGGTCACCATTGAACTGAAGATGTCCTCGTCGCTGATAGGTGCAGCAGCCGAACTGGTTTCAGCTCTGCCTGCAGGTGCATCTGAGAGAGAGATAGAGAGATAGAGAGATTAAACATTCACCTGTAGGCAGTATTGATTGTGTGTAAAATCTTATCTGTGTGTGTGTGTGTGTGTGTGTGTGTGTGTGTGTGTGTGTGTGTGTGTGTGTGTGTGTGTGTGTGTGTGTGTGTGTGTGTGTGTGTGTGTGTGTGTGTGTGTGTGTGTGTGTGTGTGTGTGTGTGTGTGTGTGTGTGTGTGTGTGTGTGTGTGTGTGTGTGTGACTGACTCCTGGTTATCCATGATGTGTGCTGCCTACACCCCTTCCCTCCTCAAGATGTAGGAGGATGTTTTCAGAGATGGATTTATTTGGGGTTCAGAACCTCAATGTGCAACGAAAGCACAGTCATCTCTCTCGACACAATGCCATCTCAAAACAGTTAACTAAGAGAAATAATAACTATCGTACCATTTTACCATTCCTCTCTGTTGGATATGATGATATTAATTAATTGAATCCTCAGTGATTTCACTTCCCGAAGTTCAAATGGAATTGAATTTGTGGATACATTATTTTTGGAACCATTTATCAGAATTCCAAAGACAAGACATGAGGAGGATATATATATGTATATAAATGGGATTATGTAGGGATGTGCATCTATCCTTTCATCAACGACTCGATACGCATCTAGATGCATGGGCTCCGATAAGATACAGGAACGATACCTTTTAGTTAGACATGAATCAGTGAGATTCGTTTTGATTTGGAGAACGAATTGATGTGATTTGGGTTCGATACACTAACATTTTTGCATGAACATTCATTACCTATTTTAAATTCATATCTGCTGGTGATGGGAGCTCAGGAGCTGGGCCTCTCTGAGCTGAGCCATTGGACAGACTGAGCATCTACCGCCCCACTATCAGATTAGGGGTGGGGTAAATGTAGGCATTTTGTCCCCCCCACCTTTTATCTGAAATCACCCACTGATTAACTTGTTATATTTAGAAATCAGCATGTCATTTAGCCAATTAACATAATGCAGCTTTTACTCCAGTCTCGAAATTGAATGTTTTGGACTGTTTGGAATTTTACAGATAGATTCTCCTGCTCTGACCAATAAATGCGAAATTATTGCTGTCCTTTATGAAATTAGGGTCCAAACCTGTTCATGTAAAAATGACCAAATACACTAACTGTTTAAAGCAAAATGATGTCTTATGGAGTACCTGAACAGCCTAAATAAAATCGGAATGATTGAAAACCCCAATCAGCAGTTGGATGTGAGTTGCGTCCACTCCAGTAGGCTACACAATTCAGGTAAAACACAATTTTCTACAGTGCATTAGGAAACCCAGCAAATTACAATGGTTGTCACTCAACTGATAAAGCCTATGATTTGACATTGCAAATGCCATTTTACATGCTGAAGGTGCCAGACGTACGAATAGCCTATTAGAATAACGGGCAGACCCACCTCTCATTGGCGCAGCGGTATCTCCCCCACAGCGCTCACTTATGACAGTCATTCACAGTTACATGCATACAAGTTCGATAGCCTACCAAACTGAAGGAGAGGACTCTTCAGTTAAGTCACAACAGAAAATAAGTATTTTCAGAAGAAAAAAATATGAGTAAAATAACAGTGAACTGGAGATTCATCACGTTTGAATAGGTTTTCTGACCTATGCATGCTTCATTTGGATCGGTTTGGGCTCCCACAGACCGATGCACTCATATCTTAAACATTTGAACCGTGGACCCCTACATACAATACCCCATAATGTAAAAGTGGAATTCTGTTTTTTTCCCCAATTTTTTTAACAAAATAATACAAAATGAAAGGCTGAAATGTCTTGAGTCAATAAGTATTCAACCCCTTTGTTATGACAAGCCTAAATAGGTTCAGGAGTAAAAATGTGCTTAAAACTTATTTGGTGTAGGGGGCAGTATTTTCACGTCCGGATGAAAAGCATGCCCAGAGTAAATGGCCTGCTACAAAGCCATAAAAGCTAGAATAGCTTAGTATATTTGGATAGACAACACTCTGAAGTTTCTAAAACTGTTTGAATGATGTCTGTGAGTATAACAGAACTCATATGGCAGGCAAAAACCTGAGAAAAAATCCAACCAGGAAGTGGGAAATCTGAGGTTGGTCGATTTTCAACTCAGCTCCTATTGAAGATAAATTGGGATATTGGTAATGTTGCACTTCCTAAGGATTCCACTAGATGTCAAAAGTCTTTAGAACCTTGTCTGATGCCTCTACTGTTTAGTGGGACCGAAGGAGAGAGGAATGAGTCAGAGGTCTGCCAGCAGCCACGAGATGACCATGCGCGTTCACATGAGAGTTTGCTCCCGTTCCATTTGCTTTTCTGAAGACAAAGGAATTCTCCGGTTGGAACATTATTGAAGAATTATGTTAACAACATCCTAAAGATTGATTCAATACATGGTTTGATATGTTTCTACTGACTGTTACGGAACCTTTTGACATTTCGTCTGCTTTTAGTGAACGCGCTTCGTGACTTTGGATTTGTTTACCAAACGCGCTAACAAAAGTAACTATTTGGACATAAATGGACATTACCGAACAAAACAAACATTTCTTGTGGAAGTGGGAGTCCTGGGAGTGCATTCCGACGAAGATCAGCAAAGGTAAGTGAAGCTTTATAATGCTTTTAGGACTTTTGTTGACTGCATAATATGACGGCTATATTTGTGTCTTGATTGGGCTCTGAGCGCCGACCTCAGATTATTGCATGGTTTTTGCTTTTTCCGTAAAGCTTTTTTAAAATCTGACACAGCGGTTGCATTACGGAGAAGTGCATCTAAAATTCCATGCATAACAGTTGTATCTTTTAGCAATGTTTATTATGAGTATTCCTGTAAATTGATGTGGCTCTCTGCAAAATCAAAGGATGTTTTGGAACTTCTGAATGTAAGGCGCCAATGTAAACTCAGATTTCTGGATATAAATATAAACTTTACCGAACAAAACATACATGTATTGTGTAACATGAAGTCCTATGAGTGTCATCTGATGAAGATCATCAAAGGTTAGTGATTCATTTTATCTATGTTTCTGCTTTTTGTGAATCCTCTCTTTGGCTGAAAAAATGGCTGTGTTATTCTGTAAATAGGCACTCACCTAACATAATCGTTTGGTCTGTTTTCGTCGTAAAGCCTTTTTGAAATCGGACACTGTGGCTGGATTTACAACAAGTGTATCTTTAAAATGGTGTAAGATACATGTATGTTTGAGGGATTTTTTATATGGGATGTCTGTTGTTTTGAATTTGGCGCCCTGCAGTTTCACTGGCTGTTGAAGAGGTGGGACGCTAACGTCTCATGTACCCTAGAGAGGTTTTTAACAAGTCACATAATAAGTTGCATGATTTTAAACAGCAATAATAGTGTTTAACATGATTTTTGAATGACTAACTTATCTCTCTGTACACCACACATACAATTAATTATAAGGTCCCTCATTCAAGCAGTGAATTTCAAACCCAGATTTAACCACAAAGACCAGGGAGGTTTTCCAGTGCCTCGCAATGAAGGGCACCTTTTGGTAGATGGGTAAACGTTCAAAAAGCAGACATTGAATATCCCTATGAGCATGGTGAAGTTATTAATTACACTTTGGATGGTGTATCAATACACCCAGTCACTACAAAAGGTACAGGCATCCTTCCTAACTCAGTTGCCGGAGTGGAAGGAAGCCGCCCAGGGATTTCAACCTTGAGGCCAATGGTGACTTTAAAACAGTTAGTGTTTAATTGTTGTGATAGGAGAAAACTGAGGATGGATCAACAATAACGTAGTTACTCCACAGTACTAACCTATTTGACAGAGGGAGAAGGAAGCCTGTACAAACACATTCCAAATCATCCATCTTGTTTGCAACAAAGCGCTAAAATAATACTGCAAAAAATGTTGCAAAGCAATTCGCTTTTTGTCCTGAATACAAAGTCTTATGTTTGGGGAAAATCCAATACAACAGATTATTGAGTTCCGCTCTCCATATTTTCAAGCATAGTGGTGGGTGCATCATGTTATGGGTATGCTTGTAATCGTTACGGACGGCAGTTTTTCAGGATAAAATATTTACGTCATGGTGCTAAGCACAGGCAAAGTCCTTGTAGAAAACCTAGTTTAGTCTGCGTTCCACCAGACACTGGGAGATGAATTCACCTTTCAGCAGGGCAATAACCTAAAACACAAGGTCACATCTACACTGGAGTTGCTTACCAAGACGACAGTGAATGTTCCTGGCCGAGTTACAGTTTTCTCTTAAATCTACTGGAAAATGAACAACCAATTTAACAGAGCATGAACATGTTTTTTAAAGAATAATGGGCAAATGTTTCACAATCCAGATGTGTAAAGCTCTTAAGAGACTTACCCAGAAAGACTCACAGCTGTAATCACTGCCAAAGGTACCTCTACAAATTATTGACTCAGGGGTGTGAATACATATTTATATGAGATATTTCTATATTTCAATTTCAATAAATTAGCAAAAATGTCTAAAAACATGTTTTTACTTTGTCTTTATGTGGTATTGTGCGTAGATGGGTGAGAAAATAAATATAGGCACTGTAACACTGATAGAACACCCATAATTGATCCCTTTATGTGTGAACAAAATTGAGCCCCTTGAGAGAGACAGAACAAGAGAAATCATTTAGAGAGAGAGAGAAAAAGAAAGAGAGGGATGAGTCGTGAGTGCATGATGGGGAGTTTGACCAGAGAGAGGGAGAGGGCGATGAAATGAGAGACAGCGCCACAGGCTTTTCAATTTCTCTTCTCCCCTTGACAACAGCCTCCCTTCGTTCTTATGGTGAAAGGTTGGCCATCATCTCAGTCAGCCGGCTACATCTGACTGTCTATTATGGGATGGCCACTCTGGGAGCGAAGGCTGGGGGAGCCATGGAAATGTACAGGGCTCCATTAGGAAGACACATGGTTTACTTTGAGGGTCCTTTCAGACAGACCCAATCCTCCACCCCACTCCCCTGGCCACATCAGTTTAAACAACCTGACACCTCTTGCGCCTCTACACGCCTCTTACACTCTGTCATACTCCCACCCACCAGACACACACACAGCGAGAAAGGGAGAAAGAGAGCGACAGAGAGAGAGAGCGAGACTCGGGCTGTGACTGGTAATTGAATAACTGACCGTTATGGATGAAGACCGTCATGAAAATATAATAACTGTCAAAACCATTTAATAAGGCATACATACATTTTTGGAAAGATGTGTACAATTTTTTATTTACTTTATTTTCATGTAGATACCTAATTGCGTGAGTATTTACTAATGATTATAAGCAATTGTTTTGCTAACTTAGTTTGTCTATTTAACTGTCTACATCTCCTCCTCTTTCCAACTGTCATATGATGCTCCAGCAGAAAAACCACTAGATGCATGGGTGTGTAGAAGCTCTAGCTTATAGGCTATGGCACTTGATGTGCGTACTGTCTTTTATACAATGTGCGTTTTCATAGCTTGCTAGTAAATAAATAACAACAGTATTCTTTAAAAAAGGTTGGATGTGTCTGACTATACATTCATTATTCAACAGCAGTTGACAAATCGAGCACGGTCTAATTTGACACGGAGTCTTCTCTTAATTTATAGACTAATCAACGCTGATAAATAGGGTTTGTCCGGGGTAGGCCGTCATTGTACATAAGAATTTGTCCTTAACTGACTTGCCTAGTTTAAATAAAGGTTAAATAGATAAACAATACATTTCATCTACACTGATTGAAGTGGATTTAACAAGTAACATCAATAAGGCATCATAGCTTTCACCTGGATTCAGCTGGACAGTCTATATCAATGAAAGTGCAGGTGTCCTTAATGTTTTAAACACTCAGTGTAAATGTTCATTCAGTTTCCTAAAGTAGCCTTTCTGGACTCCATCTCTTTAATAAGAATCAAACGCTGATTTTATCTTGTAAAAGGCTTATTTTCAGTATCTTAGGCTACATCATTTCTCTCATTACAGCGTCCTCTCTTTGAAGAATATATGCCAATGATGGTGTCAAATCTGATTCAAAAGTCGAACGAGCACTAGATGGAGCGCGCAAGAAAGATGAAACATCATTACGGGAGCAAACACTGAGTCGAGAGAGAAGATATGTGGTCAAGCGAGCAGAGGATGGGTCCCGCGAGTGCCCAGGCCAGTCGAGAACACAAAATTAAACTTGAGCTTGCAAGTGTGACTGAGTGAGCAGAACATCATTGTCACAGATCAAAAATAAACATTTCTTAAACAGTACATATATATAACTGTAAGCAAAGAAACATGATTCAAACATGTAAAACAAATATTTGAATGCATTAAATTGTCCACCAACAATAGTCACTTGTCATTGTCAAGTTTTCACTCTCAATTTCTCAAATTGCTCTCTCTCTCATGTCTTGGCACCTTTGGGTTTGGATTTCAGGCTGATGGGGGCGGGCTTAAAGATGTGTGCGTGTCTAGAAACCTTAGATTGATCACTTAGACTGGAGTGAACGAACTAACAAATTCCTGACATTGGCCAGTCCAGTGTTGTGATGGGCTATTACTAGCCTTCTGTTTGTGATGCACTGCAGAGCCATCTGCTTAGCTAGCTACCCGGTTCGAATAGTAAGCACCGGACGACTCAGGAAACCCAGCAGTTTAGCCAAATTAATTTGGAAATAAGTTCTAATGGGTATACTATTTATACCGTGAGTTGAGTGTAATCTACCCGCTAAAGTTAGCTAGCTTATTACTTGTTAGCCATCAAAGTTTGTCTGTAAAACAAAAGCAGACAGTCATAGCAGACACCATAAGGAGTCTCAGCAGATCAGATGTTATCAGAAAGCCAGAGCCATCTGTGGAAAGAGTACAAGTAGAACAAAGATAAAGTGCAAACAGAGTAAATGTACCATTCAACATAAGTTCCCACCTAAAACAATGACATGAGCTCTGTCCCAATTCATCTCTGCTTAACTCCTCACCCTTGGAGGAGGTCTGGGGCGAGGAACCTTCGGTCGTCTCCTCCAATGGGATTTTAGAAGGAGGTGCGATGGTCAGTCGTTGCATCTATAGCACTGTCTATGAATTGGAGTGTCTCCAGCCCCATCCCTCAGCTTTTTACCTAAACAGGGGCGGGGAGGAGGCTTTGTTATGTGTTCTCTCAATACACACTGACCTGTCTCCTGAAAACAACTGTGAGAGAGAGGAAAATAAGATGTCTGGAAGTGTCCCAGACATGAGTTCATTTGGAGTTGAAATGTTTTAGTATCTTAATGTTACATTCAAGGTAACAATCAAGTTTAAGACTGCTGTGGCTGTGTCAAAAGAGGCAACTATTGTCACGACTTCTGCCGAAGTCGTTGCCTCTCCTTGTCCGGGCGGTGTTCGGCGGTCGACTTCACCGGTCTTCTAGCCATCATCGATCCATTTTTCATTTTCCATTGGTTTTGTCTTGTCTTCCCACACACCTGTTGTCAATCCCATTCATTACCTGTTGTGTATTTAACCCTCTGTTTCCCTTCATGTGTTTGTCAGAGATTGTTCGTTGTCAAGTGTTGTGTTGTTTGTGTATAGGTGAGCGATGGGTCTTCGTACCCAGATTGGTATTATATTTTTCCCGTGAGTGTTATGGAGCAGATTACTGGGACTTTAATTAAAGTACTCCATGCTACACTCTATTTTGACTCTCCTGCGCCTGACTTCCTCTGCCACTTATACACACCACTGTGACAACTATGGATAATCATTTAGCCAAATGAGTAAAAACCACATGATGTGGGACAGGACTGAGCTGAGCTTTCGGGGAATTCCACTGAGTCAGATTTTTCACTATAAAATGTATGTCAAACAAAAATCAATGATGTCAAAGTGAAACAAAACATATAACTCTATGCACAATGACTACTTTAAACAATTTGCAATCATTGGTTTCTTTGACATATCTTTTAAATTGAAAAATTTGAGTCTCTGTCAAGGTATGCGTGAAGGGCTGTAGGAAGTCAGGCGCAGGAGAGCAGATATTTGGTAGCAAAACGGAGCCTTTTATTTGGCGAACCAAAAGCACACGGCACAAACGAACACGAAATGCAAATACGGGTTGAACATAACCCAGCGCAACCAGCCTAACGTGCGCATACATGAAAACAGATAAACAATACCACACAAAGACATGGGGCAAACAGAGGGTTAAATACACAACACATAAGGAGGGAAATGAGAACCAGGTGTGTGGGAAAACGAGACAAAACAAATGGAAAATGAAAAATGGATCGGCGATGGCTAGAAGACCGGCGACGTCGACCGCCGAACACCGCCCGAACAAGGAGAGGCATTGACTGACAGTCTCAGCACTACTCAATTACCGTGGAATAAAAATCTAATGTTCAATGTGTTTCCATCGTATTTTCAATACTACCGATAGTTTTGTTATAAGCTGCTGCTTTAAATAGAAAATGTGCCTTGTCCGGACTTGGCACGTGCGCTCTGCAGGTAGATTAGTCTACATGATGAGATTATAATGGGTAAGAGCGAGAATATTTTTTATTGTCAAACGGCAGTCAAGCATCGATCATCACGTCACCAGAATAATTTATTGGACACTTATTGGAAAGGAGCATCAAGCTCATACCTTGCACTTTCACCACCCTGTGAAGTTCATCATAACTTATTTCATCTGTAGTTTAATAAACTGCATGGGTTCCAGAGTCATAGTGGGAGGACCACACACAATTTCGTTGCGTGACTCCAAGTTTACTTCGATATGATAGTTATTAATAGGGATGCATGATATATTGGTGAACGTATCGGAATCGGCAAATAATAGCTAAAAATGGCAACATCGGTATCAGCCCGATGTCTAGTTTAACGGCGATGTTAAAAACCGATGTCAAAGCTATCGTGCATACCTATATAACGTAGGTACATGACGTAATGATGCCATGTAAAATTTTGCACAGCACGTGCAACACAGCATTCCTAACCTAGCCCACAATGTCAGCTGTGTGGATCGAACAGTCATTTTCAGCGAGACAACTCAAAGGCGAAATCCATTAAAGCCAAGATAATGGAATTCATTGCCACTGACAATCAACAGTTCTCTGTCGTGGGTGATGTTGGCTTTCGCCAACTGGTCGAGCACCGGTACACACTACCAAGCACGCTATTTTTCGGATGTGGCCCTACCGGAGTTACACAGTAATAGCGTCACTGCTTCACGATATACATACTACAGAATGCCAGTTGGTTCTTTGCGCATCAGAAAAGATACAGTAGCACTGTCACAGCTCTACAAAAAAGTCTGCATACAAGCAAACACCGGCCACGAACAATGTGTTTACAATACCGCGTTGGTAATAAAACATAATTTGTTCGAACGCATCTTCTGGGGTAGCTAGCTGGCACCAATACAACCAGCCTGAAAACAATGACCAGTAGAAACTGCAGTCATTTTCATTATTGTTAGCAATGATTTAGGAATCTTTGTGAGTAAGTATTAGCTAGGTTGCCACTTGTTGTTCGCCTATTGAAATTCATGAAAATAAATAGCTAGCCAGCTACTTAACCCTTTTGCCCAAAGCTAACGTTATAAGCAGCCAGCTGGCTAGTGAGGCTTGACTGGGTTGTGTTGTGAAGCTAGCCACAATAAGGATTAGGCACAATAGTGGAATTTGCGGTTTGCCTTCAAAATAAAAGTATGTAATTGACAATGTTACAAATTAATAAAAATAGTAGAATTATGCCATACTTTTATTTTAAAGGCTAACCGCAAAGTCAACTATTGTGGCTAGCTTGACATAGATGGGTCCAACCACCATTCATGAAATAAGAACTGTTTTATAAATTAGGGTTATTTTAGATGATGACACCTAGATGATGTTGTTTTGCTATGTTTTTGGGAAAAACATTGTTCGCATCCATGAGCTAGCTAGCTAACTTTTTTTATGACCAGCACTGTAGGTACGCAAGACAACCTTACCAGCATCATATCATACGTATCGATTAATTGTTGTGACATATAAAATATGAGTGACAGTGTAATCAATGTGTAATAACTACGTAAAAAATGTATGAACGCGTTAAATTATTATGTGACGTGCAGTCATATTCAGGTCCTGATTGGTCAACAAGCTTATTTGACACGTCAAATAGTGTTATTTGACGTGTATCTTTTTTGACACGCAAAGACCCAAACAGCGTTCTATGGAAATCCTGGTTGAGAATGAAATGACAAATGAACTACAAAACAGCACAGCAAGTAAGTGAAAGAAATAGGTTTTGATTATGTTTTACTGGTAATGGGGATATACGTAAATGCCAACAAAATGGTCAGTGTGTGTGTGTGTGTAACCTTTATTTAACCTGTTGAGGATGGTGGCGCTGTTGTCACTATTTATGCTAATCGTGTAATTTTTGAAACGGCTTCCCACAAAATTCTTGATCGTACAATATGCATATTATTATTATTATTGGATAGAAAACAGTCTATAGTTTCTATAGGAGTTGAAATTTTGTCTCTAAGTGGAACAGAAGTCATTCTACAGCAATTTCCCTGACATGGAGTCAGATTTCAGAAATTTTGGCCCCTGATCTGGAGTCAGTTAAAAGGGCACTGTTATTGCTATGAGTATACGGACACTGCTTACGTCTTCCCCTGGATGCCTTTACGTGATGACGATTTGAATGGGGTCGATTGCGCGTTCACAGGCACTACAAATTAAAAAACCCTGAGGCTAGTCACTCTTTTGGAGCTGCGTCATGCGCCTAGAGGACACCGACCCGCACCTGTTCCAAGCATTAGTGGAGGGAGTAATATTACTCTGGTCATGTTTCTACTCGTTATGGGAGTTAAAAACATCATAAGGTAGTTAATTTAAAGCGTTTTATAGCAATTTATATCCGTTTAGTGCGATTTTGGGACATTTATTTCTGAAACGCTGTGAATTGCTGGGCACACTTCCAGTTCATCCCGAACGCAGTTGGCATTTCCACATGGCAAGAGGACAGCTTTCCACCAAAAGACGATTGGACCCAAGAAAGGATCCTTTGTCCAAGATACTGATGGAAGAACAGCTCAAAGTAGGACATTTTTATTATGATAAATCGTGTTTCTGTCGAAAAATGTTAGTGGCTTAGGACGCCATGTTTTTTGACGTAGCTTCGCTTGGCGCAAACTGTATTGAAAAGTAAGGATAATTTAAAAAATGTAATTCCGCGATTGTATTAAGAATTAAATTGTCTATCCATCCCTGTCCACCCTATATTTTTTAGTCTCGTTTATGAGTATTTATGTATAAGAGTAGATCACTGTCTAATATGGCGCACGGACATTTTCTCACCAGCTGGGCTACATTTCACATTGTCTAACCATGATTTTGGTGGCTAAATATAAACATTTTCGATCAAACTCTATATGGATTGTGTAATATGATGTTACAGGAGTGTCATCTGAAGAATTCTGAGAAGGTTAGTGAAAAAATTAATATATTTTGGCGATGTTGACTTTTATCGCTCACTTTGGCTAGAATCAATGCTGGGCTGCTATGTGCTATGTGCTATGCTAATATAACGATTTATTGTGTTTTCGCTGTAAGACACTTAGAAAATCTGAAATATTGTCTGTATTCACAGGATCTGTGTCTTACGATTAGTGTATGCTGTGTATTTTTACGAAATGTTTGATGATTAGTAAGTAGGTAAACACGTTGCTCTATGTAGTTTTTCTAGTCCATTTGTGACGGTGGGTGCAATTGTAACCTATGCCATCTACCTGAAATATGCACTTTTTTCTAACAAAACCTATCCCATACCATAAATATGTTATCAGACTGTCATCTGATGAGTTTTTTTCTTGGTTAGGGGCTATAAATATCTTAGTTTAGCCGAATTGGTGATAGCTACTGGTGTTGGTGGACAAATAAAAGATGGTGGATTATGCTAATGTGTTTTTAGGTAATAGATGTACATCTTTACATATTGTGTCTTCCCTGTAAAACATTTTAAAAATCGGACATGTTGGCTGGATTCACAAGATCTGTGTCTTTCATTAGCTGTATTGGACTTTAATGTGTGAAAGTTAAATATTTTAAAAAATATATTTTTTTTTAATTTCGCGGCACTGGTTTTTCAGTGGGGGTGGGGGGGGAGTGCCGCTAGCGGCACCCTCATCCTAGACAGGTTAACTAGGGAAGTCAGTTAAAAACAAATTCTTATTTACAATGACGGCCCGGACGATGCTGGGCCAATTGTGCGCTGCCCTATGGGACTCCCAATCACGGCCGGACGTGATACAGCCTAGATTCGAACCAGGGACGGTAGTGATGCCTCTTGCACTGAGATGTAGTGCCTTAGACCGCTGCGTCCATGTGTGTGTGTTAACTATTTAACTGTACTAGAATGCTGAAAAGCCCGCAAAAACGTTTAATACCCAAATGAATCAATCACAAGGTGTAGAACTTACAATGAAATGCTTCATTACAAGCCCTTAACCAACAATGCAGTTAAGAAAATACCCCAAAAAATTTAATTAGAAAAAAGTAAGAGATAAGAAAAACAAATAATTAAAGAGCAGCAGTGAATAACAATAGCGGGGCTATATACAGAGGGTAGTGGTACAGAGTCAATGTGTCAATCTGCGGGGGCACCAGTGTCGAGGTAATTGAGATAATTATGTACATGCAGGTAGGGTTGTTAAAGTGGATAATAACAGAGAGTAGTATTAGCGTGGGGGGGGATGCAAACAGTCTGGGTAGTCATTTGATTAGCTGTCCAGGAGTCTTATGGCTTGGGGGTAGAAGCTGTTTAGAAGCCTCTTGGACCTAGACTTGGCGCTCTGGTACCGCTTGCCGTGCGGTAGCAGAGAGAGCAGTCTATGACTAGGTTGGCTGGAGTCTGACGATTTCTAGGGCCTTCCTCTGACACGGCCTGGTATAGAGGTCTGGTATAGAGTTGCCATACCAGGCAGTGATGCAACCCATCAGAATGCTCTCGATGGTTTAGCTGTAAAATCTTCTGAGGATCTGAGGACCCATGCCAAATCTTTTCAGTCTCCTGAGGGGTAATAGGTTTTGTCGTGCCCTCTTCACGACTGTCTTGGTGTGCTTGGACCATGTTAGTTTGTCGTTGATGTGGACGCCAAGGGAATTGCTCTCAACCTGCTCCACTACAGCCCCGTCAATGAGATTGGGGGCGTGCTCGGTCCTCTTTTTCCTGTAGTCCACAATCATCTCTTTTGTCTTGATCACGTTGAGGGAGAGGTTGTTGTCCTGGCACCACATGGTCAGGTCTCTGACCTCCTCCCTATAGGCTGTCTCATTGTTGTCAGTGATCAGGCCTACCACTGTTGCGTCATCAGCAAACTTAATGATGGTGTTGGAGTTATGGCTGGTCGTGCAGTCATGAGTGAACAGGGAGTACAGGAGGGGACTGAGCACGCACCCCTGAGGGGCCCCTGTGTTGAGATTCAGCGTGGCGGATGTATTGTTACCTACCCTTACCACCTGGGGGCGCTCCCGTCAGGATGTCCAGGATCCAGTTGCAGAGGGAGCTGTTTAGTCCCAGGGTCCTTAGCTTAGTGATGAGTTGAGGGCACTATGGTGTTGAACGCTGAGCTGTTGTCAATGAATAGCATTCTCACATAGGTGTTCCTTTTGTCCAGGTGGGAAAGGGCAGTGTGGAGTGCAATAGGGATTGCATCATCTGTGAATCTGTTGGTGTGGTATGCAAATTGGAGTGGGTCTAGTGTTTTTGGGAAAATGGTGTTGATGTGAGCCATGACCAGCCTTTCAAATAATTTCATGGCTACAGACGTGAGTGCTACAGGTCGGTAGTCATTTAGGCAGGTTACCTTAGTGTTCTTGGGCACAGGGACTATGGTGGTCTGCTTTAAACATGTTGGTATTACAGACTCGGACAGGGAGAGGCTGAAAATGTCAGTGAAGACACTTGCCAGTTGGTCAGTGCATGCTCGGAGTACACGTCCTGGTAATCTGTCTGGCTTAGCGGCCTTGTGAATGTGTAAACATTTTAAAGTCTTAAGTTTTAAGGTCTTACTCACATCGGCTGCGGAGAGCGTAATCACACAGTCATCTGGAACAGTTGATGCTCTCATGCATGTTTCAGTGTTACTTGCCTCAACCCGAGCATAGAAGTTATTTAGCTCGTCTAGTAGGCTCGTGTCACTGGGTAGTTCTCGGCCCTTTGTAGTCTGTAATAGTTTGCAAGCCCTGGCACATCCGACGAGCATCGGAGCCGGTGTAGTACGATTCGATCTTTGTCCTGTATTGGCGCTTTGCCTGTTTGATGGTTCATCGGAGGATATAAGCTTCCGGGTTAGAGTCCCGCTTCTTGAAAGC
Source organism: Salvelinus fontinalis (assembly GCF_029448725.1). Taxonomy (NCBI): domain Eukaryota; kingdom Metazoa; phylum Chordata; class Actinopteri; order Salmoniformes; family Salmonidae; genus Salvelinus; species Salvelinus fontinalis. The sequence continues at coordinate 50,454,497 of NC_074665.1, forward strand.
GGCAGCTCTACCTTTAGCTCAGTGCGAATGTTGCCTGTAATCCATGGCTTCTGGTTGGGGTATGTACGTACAGTCACTGTGGATACGACGTCATCGATGCACTTTTTGATAAAGATAGTGACTGATATCGGTAATCAGTATAGTTTCTTTTTGGCAAGGAAAATATTGGACATCGGTATCGGCCAAAAATGTCATATCGGTGCATCACTAGTTATTATATCAACATTTGAGTATAAAGGTGTTTCCGCTGCCATTTCTCGCATAACTCATTTTACCGACACAAAAAGATCCTACCATGTAGAACAAACAAATTATCTGTCTGCATTTATAAAATTGTAACGAAACTCCCTGTTTCCATCACAGCTGTCATACATTTTTTATACGGTATGACTTTACTCGCATAAAAACTGGGGATGGAAACGTGGTTAACTTCTTATGGCTGCAGGGGCAGTATTGAGTAGCTTGGATGAAAAAGTGCCCAGAGGTGCCCAGAGTAAACTGCCTGCTCCTCAGTCCCAGTTGCTAATATATGCATAGTATCAGTCTATTTGGATAGAAAACACTCTGAAGTTCCGAAAACTGTTTGAATGATGTCTGTGAGTATAACAGAGCTCATATGGAAGGCAAAAACCTGAGAAAAAAATCCAACCAGGAAGTGGGAAATCTGAGATATGTAGGTTTTCAACTCATCGCCTATCGAATACACAGTGGGATATGGGTCATTTTGCACTTCCTACGGCTTCCACTAGATGTCAACAGTCTTTAGAACCTTGTCTGATGCTTCTACTGTGAAGTGGGGCCAAAGGAGAGGGGATTGAGTAAGGTCTATCATGAGCTGAACATGCGCTGACCATGCGTGTTCATGTGAGAGCAAGCTCTGTTCTATCGCATTTCTGAAGACAAAGGAATTCTCCAGTTGGAACATTATTGAAGATTTATGTTAAAAACATCCTAAAGATTGATTCAATACATTGTTTTACATGTTTTTACTGACTGTTACGGAACTTTTTGACATTTCGTCTGCTTTTAGTGAACGCGCTTCGTGACTTTAGATTTGTTTACCAAACACGCTAACAAAAGTAGCTATTTGGACATAAATAATGGACATTACCGAACAAATCAAACGTTTATTGTGGAAGTGGGATTCCTGGGAGTGCATTCTGATGAAGATCATCAAAGTTAAGTGAATATTTATAATGTTATTTCTGACTTCTGTTGACTGCACAATATGGCGGGTACCTGTATGGCTTGATTGGGCTCTGAGCGCCGACCTCAGATTATTGCATGGTTTTTGCTTTTTTGAAATCTGACACAGCGGTTGCATGAAGGAGAAGTGAATCTAAAATTCTATGTGTAACACTTGATCTTTGATCAACGTTTGTTATGAGTATTTCTGGAAATTGATGTGGCTCTGCAAAATCACTGGATGTTTTTGGAACTACTGAACATAACGTGCCAATGTATACTGAGATTTTTTCATATAAATATGAACTTTACCGAACAGAACATTCATGTATTGTGTAACATGAAGTCCTAGTGTCATCTGATGAAGATCATCAAAGGTTAATTTTATCTCTATTTCTGCTTTTTGTGACTCCTGTCTTTGGCTGGAAAAATGGCTTTGTTTTTCTGTGATTTGGCGGTGCTTTCGCTGTAAAGCCTTTTTTTAAATCGGACACTCTGGTGGGATTAACAACAAGAGTACCTTTAAAATGGTATAAGATAGTTGTATGTTTGAGGAAATTTAATTATGAGATTTCTGTTTGAATTTGGCGCCCTGCACTTTCACTGGCTGTTGTCATATTGATCCCGTTAACAGGATTGCAGCCCTAAGAAGTTTTAATAACTATCACAAAAAATCAGTATAGAACCATCTTTCTAACCAATAAAGTTAGCAGTTAGCAGCTGGTCATCAACCTCTCGATGTGACAAATGTCCTATGCACAATGCCTTCATACAGCATCAAAGAAATGAGAGGAACTCTCAGTACCACTAATGATTACGTTACGGGGGTGATTGGTGGATGTCATGGTTACCTACAGGCAGTCCCAAGAGTGCTGTGCATAGAGGAGACATTAAGGAATTCTGTATCACCCGTCTCTGTCAGCTGAGCAGAGAACAACTTCACCACCACATACTAGTAACAGTGGACTGCATGGAAAGAGGGATAGAGCAAGAGAAATGGTTTGAAGTCATTATCGTTTTACTGTGTATATAGACAGTGTTGTACCTCTTTCCTCTAGCATCTTCACAAGGTCCTTTGCTGTTGTTCTGGGATTGATTTGCACTTTTCGGACCAAAGTACGTTCATCTCTAGGAGAGAGAACGCGTCTTCTTCCTGAGCGGTGTGGCGGCTACGTGGTCCCATGGTGTTTATACTTGCGTACTATTGTTTGACGGCTACTTGTGGAGGTCTACAATTTTTTTCTGAGGTCTTGGCTGATTTCTTTTGATTTACCCATGATGTCAAGCAAAGAGGCACTGAGTTTGAAGGTAGGCCTTGAAATACATCCACAGGTACACTTCCAATTGACTCAAATTACGTCAATTAGCCTATCAGAAGCTTCTAAAGCCAAGACATAATTTTCTGGAATTTTCCAAGCTGTTTAAAGGCACAGTCAACTTAGTGTATGTAAACTTCTGACCCACTGGAATTGTGATACAGTGAATTATAAGTGAAATAATCTGTCTGTAAACAATTGTTGGAAAAATTACTTGTGTCATGCACACAGTAGATATCCTAAACAACTTGCCAAAACTATAGCTTGTTAACAAGAAATTTGTGGAGTGGTTGAAAAATTATTTTTAATGACTCCAACCTAAGTGTATGTAAACTTCCGACATCAACTGTATATCGACATAACCTGAAAGGCAGCGCAGCAAGGAAGAAGCCACTGCTCCAAAACCGCCATAAAAAAGCCAGACTATGGTTTGCAACTGCACATGGGGACAAAGAGTGTACTTTTTGGAGAAATGTCCTCTGGTCTGATGAAACAAAAATAGAACTGTTTGGCCAAAATGACCATCATTATGTTTGTAGGAAAAAGGGGGATGCTTGCAAGCCGGAGAACACCATCCCAACAGTGAAGCACGGGGGTGGCAGCATCATGTTGTGGGGATGCTTTGCTGCAGGAGGGACTGGTGCACTTCACAAAATAGATGGTATCATGAGGGAGGAAAATTATGTGGATATATTGAAGCAACATCTCAAGACATCAGTCAGGAAGTTAAAGCTTGGTCGCAAATGGGTCTTCCAAATGGACGATGACCACAAGCATACTTCCAAAGTTGTGGCAAAACGGCTTAAGGACAACAAAGTCAAGGTATTGGAGTGGCCATCACAAAGCCCTGACCTCAATCCTATACAAAATGTGTGGACAGAACTAAAAAAGTGTGTGCAAGCAAGGAGGCCTACAAACCTGACTCAGTTACACCAGCTCTGTCTGGAGGAATGGGCCAAAATTCACCAAACTTATTGTGGGAAGCTTGTGGAAGGGTACCCGAAACGTTTGACCCAAGTTAAACAATTTTAAGGCAATGCTACCAAATACTAATTCTGACCCACTGGGAATGTGATGAAAGAAATAAAAGCTGAAATAAATCATTCTCTATACTATTATTCTGAAATTTCACATTATTAAAATAAAGTGGCGATCCTAACTGACCTAAAACAGGGAATTTTTACTAGGATTAAATGTCAGGAATTGTGAAAAACTGAGTTTAAATGTATTTGGCTAAGGTGTATGTAAGCTTCCGGCTTCAACTGTAGCTAGCTGACATTAACCTAGCTTGTCTCACCAAAAGCCTGCTTTAATAACAGAAGAACAAATAACTACTTATTTCAGGATTGAAATTGAAGTCATAGTTGACTAGCTGGCTAATTGGTTAGCTAGTTTATCTCCTAAAAAAACTATAGAACTTACCTGTTTATTATTGTCAGCCATCGTTTACCTTTCATCTCTATGGTCAAAAATCTGGTTTTGGGGCTGTCAAGCTGTGATTTGTCCAAAGACCTGACCAATTGCATTTCAGAAGACTGCTACAATGTTCTTTGGCTAGAATTTCCCCTTGTTATAAAATTATAGTAAGCGGTTGTGAGAGCAAAATGGATTTGGAGAGCGAACTGGAAAATTGGTGTGAGAGGGAGTCAGGACGTGGTGTATTTGTGAGAGTGCAGTCATTTCTGAGATGTAGTAAGCAATTTACTGCATGCGGAAATGCAGTTCTGCTCGCTCAAAGCTACACTCGCAAGCTCTCAAGTTTAATTTGTGTGCACCACGCTGGCCTGCGCTCGCGGGACCTGCTCTCTCTCACTCAATGATGTTTCATCTTGTTCGCTTGCGCCATCTTGCGCCCATTCGACTTTTGAATCGGATTTGACACCATACCAATGCAATTGCCATCGATGAATGCAGCAGCGTTTGTGACGTTTTGCTAATATTTCTGGGGAAAAAAACAGAAAAAAAAACGACTTCATGTGAATTGATTTGTGCGTCGAAATAGGATTGTATTCTATTTTTTTTATTTGCAGAAAAACCAACAGACAAGGTCAAGGGAGGCATATATCTTTATTTTGACCTCGATAAGCGCTAATGCTGTGTCAATCCGAAAAAATGCGATAGATCCTCTCCAACCTGGCATTTCTTCATTTGTGGATTAATAGTTATGAGTAATATGAAATGCCATGAAAGAAGTAAAGTGTAATGTCTTGTTTGAAATAGGTTTCATTAAGAAGCATATCCATGTAAAAGAAAAGTGTATGCTACTGACAATAATGAAGTGTTATGGTAAGAGTAAAGTAGCAGAAAAGCCACATGTTTTTTTTGAGTCTGATATGCGCCAAATTACCATAACCTCAAATTCCAGAGAGAGAGAGAGAGAGAAAGACAGAGACAGACAGACAGAGTGAGAGAGTGAGTCGGGCATTTGGAGTATCCATTTCTAGGATCTTGGATATGTTGGTCATGCCTTACCCAGGCCTATAAGGTTGATGGCTGACTCAGGGCTCCTCTTGGGACTGACTTTTGGATTCTGTCTGAAGCTCCACCTTCTTCGGTGAAGACTGGAAGGAAGAGCAAAGAGAGAGCAGAGTCAGCACACAATCAAAGATATGTAGAACACAGCGCTGAGAAACACATTTACAGGATTCCATATGGCTGGACAGTTGTATATTGTTGTAAAGGGTTGAGCAGAATTACTGTGCACCATTCCGTGTTCATCAGGCACACAGTTATGGTTACACAGTTGAGCTACACAGTAGTCATTCTGAAACACAGACACACATTGGCATATGCCCTCTTACATAAACGGTTTACATCTCTAGGAATCGGGACTAACTGATTGTAATTGGCCATCATCGCTGACTAGTTGGTGACCGGATCTCACGGCTGGCTCTCGATTGTGATTGGATGTAAGGACTGGCTCTAGCTTTAATGACTGGTTATCAGGGCTGGCTCTAAATTGTGATTGGATGTGAGAACTGTCTCTAGTTTGTGATTGGCAATTTGGTTGTCAGGCTAGGCCTATTTGTTGTTGACAGTGGAAACCTAATCTGATGTGAGCCCAGAGATCAATACATCTTCAGCAACACCGGGCAAACAAAGTGAGAATTCTAATCTGTCACCATCCTGCTGGGAAGGAACACCAGCTGCCCACTGCCTTCCATGTCCATTACCATCACCTTTACATCAACAGCAGAGCAGCACAGAGCTGCATACCAAGTAGAGGACAGTTGAAAGCTGTAAACGCCCACACAAAGTAGCCTAAACACCAACACAAAGTAGCCTAAACGGCCCACACAAAGTAGCCTAAACGGCCCACACAAAGTAGCCTAAACACCAACACAAAGTAGCCTAAACACCAACACAAAGTAGCCTAAACGGCCCACACAAAGTAGCCTAAACGGCCCACACAAAGTAGCCTAAACACCAACACAAAGTAGCTTAAACACCAACACAAAGTAGCTTAAACGGCCCACACAAAGTAGCCTAAACGGCCCTCACAAAGTAGCCTAAACGGCCCTCACAAAGTAGCCTAAACGGCCCTCACAAAGTAGTCTAAACACCCACATAAAAAGCAGACGAGGCTGAAATGCTGCGAAGATCAGCACAAACTAACCCAACCAGAGGTCGACCGATTAATCGGAATGGCTGATTATTTAGGGCCGATTTCAAGTTTTCATAACAATCGGTAATTTTTGGACACCGATCATGGCCGATTACATTGCACTCCATGAGGAGACTGCATGGCAGGCTGACTACCTGTTATGCGAGTGCAGCAAGGAGCCATGGTAAGGTGCTAGCTAGCATTAAACCTATCTTATGAAAAACAATCAATATTAACATAATCACTAGTTAACTACACATGGTTGATGATATTACTAGTTAATCTAGCTTGTCCTGCGTTGCATATAATCGATGAAGTGCCTGTTATTTTATCATTGAATCACAGCCTACTTCGGCAAACGAAGGGTGATTTAATAAGCGCATTAGTGAAAAAGCACAGTCATTGCACCAATGTGTACCTAACCATAAACATCAATACCTTTCTTAAAATCAATACACAGAAGTATATATTTTAAACCTGCATATTTAGTTAAAAGAAATTCATGTTAGCAGGCAATATAAAACTATGGAAATTTTGTCACTTCTCTTGCGTTCATTGAACGCAGAGTCAGGGTATATGCAACAGTTTGGGCCGCCTGGCTTGTTGCGAACTAATTTAACAGAATTTTACGTAATAATGACATAACATTGAAGGTTGTGCAATGTAACAGCAATATTTAGACTTATGGATGCCACCCGTTAGAGCAAACGTTTTGTATACGTATAGTTTACGGATTTGACCATATTAATGACCAAAGGCTCGTATTTCTGTGTGTTATTATATTATAATTAAGTCTATGATTTGATAGAGCAGTCTGACTGAGCGGTGGTAGACAGCAGCAGGCTCGTAAGCATTCATTCAAACAGCACTTTCCTGCATTTGCCAGCAGCTCTTCGCAATGCTTGAAGCACAGCGCTGTTTATGACTTCAAGCCTATCAACTCCTGAGATTAGGCTGGCAATACTAAAGTACCTATTAGAACATCCAATAGTCAAAGGTACATGAAATACAAATGGTATAGAGAGAAATAGTCCTATAATAACTACAACCTAAAAGTTCTTAACTGGGAAAATTGAAGACTCATGTTTGAAGGAACCACCAGCTTTCATATGTTCTCATGTTCTGAGCAAGGAACTTAAACGTTAGCTTTTTTACATGGCACATATTACACTTTTACTTTCTTCTCCAACACTGTTTTTGCAATATTTAAACCAAGTTGAACATGTTTCATTATTTATTTCAGACTAAATTGATTTTATTGATGTATTATATAAAGTTAAAATAAAAGTGTTCATTGTTCATTCAGTATTGTTGTAATTGTCATTATTACAAATATATATATAAAAATCCGCTGATTAATCGGTATCAGCTTTTTTTGGTCCTCCAATAATCGGTATCAGTATCGGCATTGAAACCCAACCCCAAAATACCATCACAAATCAATATAGCCTACTACAGCCCGCAAAGACCAGCAATCCTTCATGCACTATAGGGCTTAAACAAACCAACCAAGTCTACCGAACCCTACACACTAACACCACAGAGACCAACAGCGAGGAAGAAGCCGTATACACAGTTCCCTGATGCTGTGCAACTCATCTTGGGGAAAAAAGCCTAAGCTGGAGAAAAACAAACAGTTCTGTGAGTCTGGCCCCACTAGCTGTCTGTCACACAGAGATGTCACCAGCCAGCCCGACAGCTGCCTTATTAACACTACAAAAGAGATGGATAAAGCTGCCACTGTCTGGAGTTGTGTGTCAAGACAGCCCCGGAATGAAGGAGAGACGGAGAGAAAGAGAGAGTGAGAGACTACGACTTTAAAATGCTTCTTTAGTAAAACTAAAAGACAACGAAGGGCATTATGAAATAGGAGAGGACCGACACTGAAGCATCGATGTAAGGAAAAATACATCTCCATCAAAGTAGTACACACAGCTCCATAGCAACACTGTACATAACATTGAGGCTTAAGTCAAAACACAAAACAGCTCTCCTAATCATGGACTGACTAGAAACCTGTTCTGGAACACACCTGAACCACAACACAAGCATTATTCATCAAGCCCAGGGCATCTGCAATGTTTCTCTGGGCTGGGAGTGTTGGTTGTTTCATGTATGTGTGTGGTGGCGTTTGGGGGTGACGGAGCATTACTGTGGTGAATGGTTCAGAACTGCTGCAGCCTGACAGACTTTAACAGTCTCTGACAGGCTCAACACACACACACACACACACACACACACACACACACACACACACACACACACACACACACACACACACACACACACACACACACACACACACAGCTTCTCTAAGAGGTTTTGTCACAGAGGGAAGATCCTAAGCTGCCACACAGAAGTCTTTCTTCCAGAGCTAAATTAATCTGACAGTCACACACACACACACACACACACACACACACACACACACACACACACACACACACACACACACACACACACACACACACACACACACACACACACACACACACACACACACACACACACAATGTTCACACCCCCTGGAGTCTACCTCTAGATTGTTGGAGAAAGGCCAGGGCCAGTGTTTGGGAGTTGTGAAAAAAATGAATCAAATCAAACACAACACACACACACACACACACACACACACACACTCTTTTTACACACAGACGCACAGAGCTGATGAGGGGACCATTCAGAAACAGGAGTCAACAGGCGTGTGTGCGGAAGTGCAAGTGTGTGTGTTTGTTGTGTGAAAGCCTGCCACTGATATCTGTACAGTTCCACACCAACAATGCAGAAAGCTTGCAAATGTGGAAACTGCCAGACAGTGGCTATAAAGCTGGGCTTTAGAGAACTGTGTGTGTGTCTTTTAAGTGTAGCTGCTTGGCATGGAGGTGAGTTGTTTAGACTGATCTCACACTAAAGCTACCTCTCTCTCCATCTCTTTGCAGATTCCCACATTAAAAGACCTCCGTGATAGTCTCACAGGTCTCTGTTCAACGCAGCCCTGTTTTCCAATATCGCTCTTATTATACAACATTATTCAGCCACTTCACATAAAGTAATCAGATTTATGTTGTTATTTACACCCCATCCCAGCTCGCCCACACGGGGGGGGGGGGGGGGGGGGGGGTCACAAAATACTTTCATATAAGCCTGAATTAGAGACTCTTTGGTGTGTTTGTGTGTAATTCGAGTGTGTCTGTGTGTATTGCGTTGCTGTGTGTGTGTGTGCAATCGCACAAAGGGCAGATACGTGGTCATTCGCTCCCTGTCTGCGAGAGATCAAGTTTTAATTACGAGTTTTTACACAAAAGGCTTTATAAATGCTTATCTCTTGGCTTCGCAGGAACAGAGCGAACACAGTTGGAGTCAGTCTTGGTGAAAGACCAAACGAGCTCAATGCTGAGTTGACTGTGGTTGGACAAGTCACACATTCAAACTCACACACACTCAGAAAGGACAGAAGGTAGAAATGTAGAGTTCCTGGAAATTCAGCTCTCTTTTTTACTGTATTTTCCCAGGGTGTGCTCTGGTTGAGACCATTTGAGATATAGCCTACACAAATCTCACCTAGGGCCCTCCCAAAAGGCTAGGCCAGCCCTGTTTGTGTGAGTGGGCAAGCAAGGAAGGTAAGCTGTTAGTCACAGGATACTTCAGCTTTCACACCATTTGCTCAAACCAACTCCCATCGACCAGAGATGTGGTGTAGCATGTGTATGGGACGTCTCTCCGTGTGTGTGTACAGTGCCTTCAGAAAGTCTACACACCCCTTGACTTCTTCCACATTTTGTTGTTTTTACAGCCTAAACTAAAAAATGAATTACATTGAGATGTTGTGTAACTGGCCTACAAACAATACCCCATCATGTAAAAGTGGATAAATGTTTACAAATTAATATAAAATGAAAAGCTGAAATGTCTTGAGTCCTTTGTTATGGAAAGCCTAAATAACTTCAGGTGTAAAAATGAACAAGTCACATAATAAATTGCATGGACTCACTCTGTGCGTAATAATAGTGTTTAACATTATTTTTTAAATGACTACCTCATCTCTGTACCACACACATACAGTTACATACATACAGTAAGGTCCCTCAGTTGAACAGATTCCAACCAACAAAGTCCAGGGAGGTTTATCAACGCCTCGCAAAAAAGGGAACATTAGGTTAGGGCCAAGTAGGGCCTTTAAAAATAAAATAAAATCAATAACTAGTGCACGGGCAGAGCTCAGGGATCACTAACATTTTGAAGATGTGCCATTTGCTCGTGCTCTGCTGCGCAATACAGTCTTATCTGACTAAGATCATAACATTGTCAGAAGAACCTCGTCAAATATAAGACAGGACAGATTATTACACAGAAAATAATACTGTTTCTTGAGTTTTGTTGGGGTTTAGAGTGACAGACAGAGAGAATCTAATGGATTTTCTAATGGAGGAAGTTATTTCTGATTTCGGGCCGGGCCTTGAATTTGGCAGAAGCAACCGGGCCTGGGTAGGGTAGGGCCTGAATGTTGTAGGCCTGGTAGGGCTCAGGCTAAAAATTGCCCTTGAAACGGTCTCAGCTGATCTTCCTTCTCCAGCAGTGTATATCCAGCCTATTGATTAGCCTCCCTGTGGCTATGCTATCGATCCATGGCCCGCTATCCCCCCACTGAGAGAAGAGCACGGTCTCTGTGTGTGAGTGTGTAAAGAGGGGGAGGCAGTTATTAGTCACCTGGATGCTGCTCGTTTGGGCTGCCAGTACATGTGTGTGCATGTTCGTGTGTGTTTATGTGTAAGTGTGCATGCAAGAGGGATATTCTGTTAGGCACAGGATACTGCTGCTTTGAGCCCCATTCAAACCATTTGCGCAAACTATCTCCTATCAACCAGAGATAGCACATGGTGTAGTATGTGTATGTGACGTCTCTGTGTGTGTGTTGTATCCTATCTCCCTCTCAGAGCCCATCCCCGCCCAGATGTGCTGTGCCCCCCTCTCCCTGATACAGTACCCCTAAATCCCCAGACTGTTACAGTAGCTGTCACAAACACATTCCATGCAAGGAACAGCACTAGTTCTCCTTTGATATTTATTTATGGAGTGAAAAAAAGAAACCGTACGCTTCCGCTCCGATGGGAGGGAGATGCCTTGTTGTTTGGCAGGAGGGAGGGAAACAGAGAGCGAACAAGAGAGAGACGGTGAGACAGAAACTGAGAGAGCGCAGAAAAGCTTGTGAATGATAGAGTGAGTGGAAAGGATAGATAGAGGGACTGCCTTGTGCATGGCTGTCTATGCACAAGGCAACACACCTTTGTGTCACCCGAAATCACACCACTGTTGTATATGCCATTACCTCAAAATGTACTGCAGTTTGTGTACATGTTTTCCCCTCTCCATCTCTGTACCCTTCCCGCTCCCAATAAAATACACTACCTCACCACCCCTCTTCCCTCACATCCTACACACTGTCACACGCACACACTCACTGCAGGTGTTACATTCTGACTTTGCACTCAGCCAGAGTTCAGCCAATGAGAATTGACACAGAGAGAGACCAGCAGATGGCCAGAATCATGGCTAGAGCCTAATTAGGCCTACAGCCCAAAGGCAGTGGACATACAGGGGAGGTGGGTTAGGAGGGGGGTAATAGAGAAAGGAGAGAGGAAAAGATAATACAGATGGAGAGAGAAAAGGAAGGGCAAAGGGATGAATGAGAGAGAGGGGTGTGATGGATAGATGGATAAGAACAGGTGAGAAAGCATCTGTGCATGTTGAATTTGTTCATCAAAATGTAGAACTACATAGCCGTCAATAGCGAAGAGAATCTTAATAATCCTAGTTAAACCCAGTCAGTAGGCTGTCCAACTAATCAGATGCTGAGGGAGGATCACTCTGATGCAAATAAGTTACCTAACAGCAGCCAGATGTTATTCCATACCTCTAGTTCCCGGATGGGCACTGGCGGCCTGGACGCAGACCCAATGTTTTTTTGGAACTCAGCCAAGGTCTCAATTTGCTGTTGAGAGAGAGAATACACAAGGTGCAATTCCGAAATGTACTTGTGCATCAGCAGTCACTCAATTAGCTCATGTCAGCTATTTTGTTTTTTTTGATTGGTAAATTGGTCTAGCGGCCAGCTATCTAAACTTCTAGTAGGCATGGCCAAATTACTGACCAGCGTGGGGCCCATTCATCATCAGTTATCACATCACATGGCAAAATGCGGGGAATTTAATCGAATTAACTTTAAAACGTACATCATAAAAAGGGGGGGGTATGCAAACCAACGAGCCACTGCGGACCCTCATGATGTGTTCCGGACTTCTGTGGCCCCCACTCCCAACAAAGTAGACCATCCCTGCTATAGTCTATACAGCTGAGCTTAGGTCTATTCGTCCTCATCTAACGTCTTCTATACGTTATCACCCCATCAAAACATTATCTAGTATCTATCTGCTAGTGCTACGTAATGGAAAAGTATCTAAACCATAGACTGTGCGACTCTTACTGCATCTCATAACATTGATTATCCCATATCTCTCCCCTATCTCTGAATCATCCTAGAAGACAAAAGTATGTGGACACCTGCTGGTCAAAAATCTCATTCCAAAATCATGGGCATCAATTTGGAGTTGGTCCCCCCTTTGCTACTATAACAGCCTCCACTCTTTTGGGAAGAGTGCTGCGGTGACTTGCTTCGATTCAGCAATAAGATCATTAGTGCGGTCGAGCACTGATGTTTGGCAATTAGGCCTGGCTCGCAGGCGGCTTTCGAATTCATCCCAAAGGTGTTCGATTGGGTTGAGGTCAGGGCTCTATGCAGCCAGGTCAAGTTCTTCCACACCGATCTCGACAAACCATTTCTGTATGAACCTCGCTTTTTGCACGTGGGCAATGCCATGCCTGAAGCAGGAAAAAAGGCCTTCCCCAAACTGTTGCCACAAAGTTGGAAACACAAAATCGTCTAGAATGTCACTGTATTCTGTAGCGTTAAGATTTCCCTTCACTGGAACTAAGGGGCCCGAACCATGAAAAACAGCCCCAGACCATTATTCCTCCTCCACCAAACTTTACAGTCTGAACTATGCATTTGGGCTAGTAGCGTTCTCCTGGCATCTGCCAAACCCAGATTTGTCCGTCGGACTGTCAGATGGCGAAGCGTGATTCATCACTCCAGAGAAAGCGTTTCCACTGCTCCAGAGTCCAACGGTGGCGAGTTTTACACCACTCCAGCCGATGCTTGGCATTGCGCATGATGATCTTAGACTTCTGTGCAGCTGCTCAGCCATGGAAACTCATTTCAAAAAGCTCCCGAAGGACTGTTCTTGTGCTGACGTTGCTTCCAGAGGCAGTTTGGAACTCGGTAGTGAGTGTTGCGACGAGGACAGACGATGTTTACGCGCTTCAGCACTCAGCGGCCCCATTCTGTGAGCTTGTGTGGCCTACCACTTCACGGCTGAGTCATTGTTGCTCCTAGACGTTTCCATCTCACAATAACAGCACCTGACCGGGGCAGTTGACTGGAGCAGCTCTAGCAGGGGAGAAATTTGACTAACTGACTTTTTGGAAAGGTGGCATTCTATGACGGTGCCACGTTGAAAGTAACTGAACTCTTCAGTAAGGCCATTCTACTGACAATGTGTGTCTATGGAGATTGCATGGCTGTGTGCTCGATTTTATAGACATGTGAGCAACTGGTGTGGCTGAAATAGCCAAATCCACAAATTTTAAGGGGTGTCCACATACTTTTGTATACAGTACCAGTCAAAAGTTCGGACACCTATTCTTTCAAGGGTTTTTCGGATTTTTTTTTACCATTTTCTACATTGTAGAATAATAGTGAAGATATCAAAACTATGAAATAACACATATGGAATCATGAAGTAACCAAAAACACATGTTAGAATCACCTTTGGCAGCGATTACAGCTGTGAGTCTTTCTGGGTAAGTCTGTAAGAGCTTTGAAAACCTGGATTGTACAATATTTGCCCATTATTTCTTTAAAAAAACAAGCTATGTCAAGTTGGTTGTTGATCATTGCTAGGGATACATTTTCAAGTCTTGCTGATTTAAGTCAAAACTGTAACAAGGCCACTCACGAACATTCAACGTTGTCTTGATAAGTAACTCCAGCATGTAATTGGCACTTCGTTTTAAACTATTGTCCTGCTGAAAGGTGGATTTGTCTCCCAGTGTCTGTTGGAAAGCAGACTGAACCAGGTTTTCCTCTAGGACCTGTGCTTGGCACTATTCCTTTTTTTATCCTACAAAACGCCCTAATCCTTGCCGATGACAAGCATACACATAACACGATGCAACCGCCACTATGCTTGAAAATATGAAGAGTGGTACTCAGTGACGTGTTGTGTAAGACATAATGTTTTGTACTCAAGACAAAAAAGTGAATTTCTTTGACACATTTTTTAAATTATTACTTTAACGGCTTATTGTAAACAGGATGAATGTTTTGGAATATTTTTTATTCTGTACAAGCTTCTTTCTTTTCACTCTGTCATTTAGGTTAGTATTGTGGATAACTACAATGTTGTTGAGCCATCCTCAATTCTACTATCACTGCCATTTAACTCTGCAACTGGATTAAAATTGGCCTCATGGTGAAATCCCTGAGTAGTTTCCTTCCTCTCAAGCAACTGAGTTAGGAAGGAGGCCTAGATCTTTGTGATGACTGGGTGTATTGATACACCATCCAAAGTGTAACAACTTTTCCATGCTCAAAGAGATAATCAATGTCGGCTTTTTTATTTTTACCAATAGGTGCCCTTCTTTGTGTGGCCTACTGTCACTCTTGTCACGCCCTGACCGTCACGCCCTGACCGTTTATGTCTCTATTTTGGTTTGGTCAGGGTGTGATTTGGGTGGGCATTCTATGTTCCTTTTTCTATGTTTTGTATTTCTTTGTTTTGGCCGGGTATGGTTCTCAATCAGGGACAGCTGTCTATCGCTGTCTCTGATTGGGAACCATACTTAGGTAGCTTTTCCCCACCTATGCTTTGTGGGTAGTTCTTTTCTGTTTAGTGTTTTGCACTTGACAGGACTGTTTCGGTTTCGGTTATTCACTTTGCTATTTTTGTTTAGTGTTCAGTTTAAATAAACAGTCATGAACACTTACCACGCTGCGCTTTGGTCCGATTCCTCTTCATCCGACGACGACACCCGTTACACCTCCCTGGTCTTTGTAGTTGAATCTGTGCTTGAAATTCACTGCTCAACTGAGGGACCTTAGAGATAATTGTATGTGTGGGTTACAGAGATGGGGTAGTCATTCACAAATCATGTTAAAACTTCTTCTTAATAGGGGGCGCCATTTTTACTTTGGGAAAAAATAGTGCCCAAATTTAACGGCCTCGTACTCTGTTCTAGATCATATGATATGCATATTATTATTGGATAGAAAACACTCTGAAGTTTTTAAAACTGTTTGAATTATATCTGTGAGTAAAACAGAACTCATTTGGCAGGAAAACTTCCAAACAGGAAGTGAAAATTCTGAAATGGGTCTCTGTGAAAGGCTTCGCCTATTCAATTCCCTTGTATTTATGGATATGTATGCACTTCATATGCCTTCCACTAGATGTCAACAGGCAGTAGAACGTTGAATGAGGTGTCTAGCCTGATGTGGGACCGAATGAGAACTTTTGGAGTGACAGGTCAGCCATATTGGCAGTATTTTGCTGAGCACCTGGGTGCACCATATCATTTTCTGCAATGCCTTAGGTAGACACGAAGAAATGCTCCGTCTGGGACATTATTGGATACATACGAGAAAAACATCCTAAAGATGGATTCTCAACTGAGTTTGACCAGTTTATTCGACTTTTATTATCACTTTTTTAATTTTTCGTTCCATGCGTCAAACTTTCATGGACACGTGAGCTACACATGCTAGCCAAAGTTGCTAATTCGACAGAAGAAATGGACATTCTAAAACAAATCAACGATTTATTGTGGTACAAGGATTCCTGGCACTGCATTCTGATGAAAGTTCATCAAAGGTAAGAGAATATTTATGATGTTATTTCGTATTTTTGTTGAATATGTTGACTCCAACATGGCGGAGAATGGCTGAGCGCTATCTCAGATTATTGTATGCTGTGCTTTTTACTAAAGTAATTTTTTTAAATCTAACACAGCGGTTGCATTAAGAACCAGTGTATCTTTAATTATATGTACAACATGTATTTTTCATAAATGTTTTATGATGAGTATTTCTGTATTTCATGTTGCTCTCTGTAATTATTCCGGCTGTTTTGGAGCCATTTATGATCATGGCGCCAATGTAAAACGAGGTTTTGTAGCTATAAATATGCATTTTCGAACAAAACATAAATGTATTGTATAACATGATGTTATAAGACTGTCATCTGATGAAGTTGTTCAAAGGTTAGTGATTATTTTTATCTCTATTTGTGGGTTTTGTAAAAGCTATCTTTGCGGTGAGAAAATGGCGTTGTGTTTTGGGCTATTGTGGTGAGCTAACATAAATATATGTTGTGTTTTCGCTGTAAAACATTTTTAAAAATCGGACATGTTGGCTGGATTCACAAGATGTTTATTTTTCATTTGCTGTATTGGACTTGTGATTTCATGATATTTATATGCTATTATTTACTTGTGGCGCTATGCTAGGCTATGCTAGTTAGCGTTTCTGATGAGGAGGATCCCGGATCCGGGAGGGTGGGTCGGTTTAAACACCATTATTGCACACAGAGTTAGTCCATGCAACTAATTATCTGACTTGTGTCGTGGCCATGACACTTGTTAAGCACATTTTTACTCTTTAAGTTATTTAGGCTTGACATAACAAAGGGGTTGAATACTTATTGACGCAATACATTTCAGCTTTTAATGTATTAATTTGTTAACATTTCTTAAAACATAATTCCACTTTGACATTATGGGGTATTGTGTGTAGACCAGTGACACAAAATCGAAATGTAATCCATTTTAAATTCAGGCTGTAACAACAATATGTGGAAAAAGTCAGGGGGTGTGAATACTTTCTGAAGACAAAGGCCTGTGTGCCTTTAGGGTTAGCTATGGAACAGAGGTAAAACATGTCATGGAAATGTGTGTGTGATTGGTTGATTGATTGATTGATTGATTAACTGATGCGCATACATATCCAGTGCTTCGTGTGACGGTGTGAAACGATATGACTGCATATTCATTCTAAAAGCAGAGGACGGTTGTTTCTAAGTCCCCTCTCTAAGAAATAGAGGATGTGCACATCTCCCATCCTCCTTTACCTTGAGTTCCTGCTGCTTTGAGAGGAGCAATTATTCTAAAAGCCCCATCTTCCTTTCCTCCTCCACCCTCCACCCTCCTCCTCTCCCCATCCCTCATTCTCTCCCCCTCCTCCTCTCCCCATCCCTCATTCCCTCCCCCTCCTCCTCTCCCTATCCCTCATTCCCTCCCCCTCCTCCTCTCCCTATCCCTCATTCCCTCCCCCTCTCCCCACCCCCCCTCCTATCCCCAACCTCCTCTCCCCATCCCTCATTCCCTCCCCCTCCTCCTCTCCCCACCCCCCCCTCCTATCCCCATCCCTCATTCCCTCCCCCATCCCCCCCTCCTATCCCCATCCCTCATTCCCTCCCCCATCCCCCCCTCCTATCCCCATCCCTCATTCCCTCCCCCCTCCTCCTCTCCTCTACCCATTTCTCATTCCATCCCCCGTCTCCTCTCCCCATCCCTCATTCCCTCCCCATCCCTCCTCCTTTCCTCTCCCCATCCCTCATTCCCTCCCCCTCCTCCTCTCCCCATCCCTCCCCCCTCCTCCTCTCCCCTTGCTGGGGTGTTCTATAACTGGATTCAGTGCGTGGGAGTGCGGACGTTGGGACGATTAGAGTGAGTGAGTGTGTGTGCAACCACTTAGAGAGTGTGTGTGAGTGTGGACATTTAGAGAGAGGGCTCGGATGGGGTCATAAAATGACACACTCAAGGAGGGGGATGATCAGAGAGAGAGAGAAGAGCCAGGCTGTCAGCATGTTTCCTCTGCTATCCTCTCTGAGATTTGCAAGCTTTTAGCATGTCAGCACCACACACACACACACAGACCCTTGAGCTTATACAGTATACGGAAAGAAACACGTAAGCACACACACACATATTTCCCAACAAACACACAGCCTCATAAACATACAGCCCCACACACTAAAATATCTCCTAGACTCCGGGTCCGATCGACAGCAGGGGCCCAGCTGATAAGCATAAGTGAGGAACAGAGATGAGCAAGTGACAGAACTGTAAATCCACTACTGCGTCTCACACACACACACACACACACACACACACACACACACACACACACACACACACACACGGACAGACATGCACACACACGCACGAGAGCGCGCACACACACACACACACGTCAATCAATCTGCTCTCAGACTGCAGGTCAGCACAGAGGGCACATTCTCCTGCTTTCTGATTCCCAGCATGCTTTGCCTTGAGTCTGGGTCTCTGACAGGGTCGGGTGGGTCAGAAAAGGACTAAGCCGGGTCACTCACTGTGGCGTCATTGAAGTTGTTATATTAAAGCTGTGGGTAGCTGGTGTGTGTTCAGTGAGTTGTTTTGGCAGTCTGAGTCACAAATTAGGATCCCTGTGTGTTCAGCAAGAGGATTGGATGTTCCATGTTCAGTAAGAGCAGTTTATGTTCAGTAAGTGTTCAGCTAAGACTAAGAGTACTTAGAGTAGTGTTTCAGACTGTGTTCAGTGTGTGTTGAGTAGCGGGTGTTAAGCAACAGAACTAGAGAATGTTCCGTGTGTGTTCAGTATGGGCAGTGTTCAGTAAAGCCTGGGTACAGTACAGTGTTTTTTCCAGGCAGTCTCTATTCCCTGTGGGCAGTGGAGCAGAAAGCCCCATCATCACTATATAAACCAAGACAGAGTACGCTATTCCACAGGCCATGGGATTATTCACATAACTAACCTTGACCCAGCAAACACACATATACACACAAATCAAATTGTATTTGTCACATGCTTCGTAAACAACAGGTGTAGACTAACAATGAAATGCTTACTTAACAGGCCCTTCCCAACAGTGCAGCGCACAGTCTGTCAAGAGCCTGTCGAACGTCCGCTATTCCCTCCAGCGCTAAGAATGCGAGAATGGCGTGGACACACTGCATTATTCACCATGACCTAGAGCCACTCAGTCCCAACAGGAAAAGCTCCACAAGCACGCGTGAGTGTGCACATAAAGACACGCACGTGACTCACCATGACCCCAAACTACCATCTTGTACCTTCTTTTCCTCCTTCTTCTTCTCTTGTTCCGTCTATCAAGAAAGAGACACTGGAGGTTAGGTCAGCAATAACAACACATAAAATAACACACCTGGATGGGGCACACGTAGTCTTAAGAAACACACACACACAAACAAATGAATCAGAGGTTGAAAAACTTCCTAAAAATAGGTTTACCCCTTATTCACTTTAACACGGTGGCACACGCACGGCAAGATAAGTGATTCAGCTGCACTCACAGCGACACGTGTATAAACTCTCACACCTTCTCTTTCAGACGATTTGCCCCCTTGTGGAACAATTTAGTGTAGTTATGAGCAATTCAAATCTTATATGGAGTTACCGTCTTCTCTTCCAGAGCAATAAGAGCTTGATGGTTGCCTGTCTGAGTCATTGCGCTTAGTGAGGGGCAGTGGGCTGGTGCCTTGGTGATCTAGCAGCCTCCATTATTCAGTCATTCAACCTCTTCACTATGGGGTTCATTCAGGATTGAGATAGTTGGGGCGGCAGGTAGCCTAGTGGTTAAAAAGTTGGACCTGTAACCGAAAGGTTGCTGGATCGAATCCCCGAGCGGTCAAGGTAAAGAATCAGTTGTTCTGCCCTTGAACAAGGCAGTTAAACCAATGTTCCCCGGTAGGCTGTCATTGTCAATAAGAATTTGTTCTTAACTGACTTGCCTAGTTCAATAAAGGATAAATATACATTCCCTCATGTCACACACGTAGGGCCGGCACCATGTTACGGATGAAGACCGCCATCAAAATGTTTAATTTGAATGGTTATTACAGAGACCACGGTCAAAATTCCATGCCCGTCCCAGCCCTACACGCATGCTGCAAACACTCACAAAAACACACACTTGGAAGTGTACTGTGACGGTGCTGTATGTGATGAGGGGGCATTGGAAAACCATTCCAAGAAAGAGCACCACAGCACAGCAGAGCCCAGCACACAGAAAGGACCAGCGCAGCACAACACAACACCAGTTGGCATGACGGTAAAACGTCAGACCTCCTGCCTGTTCTTCTCAGCAGCCTGTGAGGAGGGAGAGGCAGCAGCTTCAGAACACTTCTGCAGGGAGGGAAAGAGGGAAGGGAAAACGGAGAGCGACAGAAGGGGGGAAAGATGAAAAGAGGAGGATTAGTAAGCAGCCAGTAGTGTGAGCTAGGGCATTGTCACTAACCAGCCTAGCAGAGCCTGAGATAGACAGTCGTCATCACATTCACCAGAAGGTCACACACACAAGATCTAGAAGCACAGGACAAACTCATATGGTGAAGGATATGGGCAATCACACACATGCACAGGCAAACACACATGCCAAAGGCTAGAACAACTCTGCTGTAATTGAAAGATCTCTGTGGGCCAGAGATTGACTTTGTGTGTGGTTGTGTGTGTGTTGGACACCACAAAGGCCCTTTCTGCCTGGGCCAAGTCAAGTGGCTGTATCTGATCACCTGAGTGACAGCCTTACTCAACTTCTACCCTCCCTGAGAGAGAGACAGAGCACCTAAAACCCTCTACTATTAACTGCCAAGTAGGCTTCTCCTAGCTTCTCTTGGCCAACCTCAGGAGGTCACTGACTAACTGAAGCTGCACTGAGAGCACTTCAACACAGGGGAGCAAAGCTAAGTTATGCTATCTCCCTAGCCAGATCAGCCCTGCATAAAGCGCTGTTTAGGCTGTTAGGAAAACGCCACTAGCGCTCGTTAGCAATCGACATCTGGGGGTAGGCAGAGTGTGTGTTCAGAGAAAGTGAGAGAGAGCGTGCATCATTTTCCAAATCTGTGTTTATATCCCCCGTCCCTCTCATTCCTCCTCTCCCCCTCTCTAAACTACCTAAGGGGAAAAACACACACGGAGGAAGTCTTGTTCTATCTGAAGGGAGTTTTTAGCTCTCTCCATGTCTGTTATTCATCAAACCAGCCTTTCTCTCGCCTCTGGATAAAAAGAGGGCCTAGGAGAGATCTGAATTCAGGGTATTTTCTTGAGTGTGACTTTTGTTCTGTCGTTTTTTTCCTTCTCTTACTTTGATGCTGAGAATGGAGACGGTGAGGCAGAAACAGCAGTAACAGGCACATTTAGGATGAAGCTGACGAGTGGTGGAGAGAGAAAAGAAAAGAGGGGGTAAATGATAGACTGAAAGCGAAACACAAAATGCAGAGAGAGAAAATAGAGGAGACAAAGAGAAAAAGAAAGAGGGAGAGAGAGAGGGGGGTAAATGATAAAAAGAGAAACATAAGATGCAGAGAGAGAGAGAGAGAGAGAGAGAGAGAGAGAGAGAGAGAGAGAGAGAGAGAGAGAGAGAGAGAGAGAGAGAGAGAAAAAACAGAGGAGACAAAGAGAAAAAGAAAGAGGGAGAGAGAGAGAGGGGGGTAAATGATAAAAAGAGAAACATAAGATGCAGAGAGAGAGAGAAAACAGAGACAAAGAGAAAAAGAAAGAGAGGTGAGTATATGACAGAAAGAGAGAGAGAAGATGCAGAGTGAGAGAAAAGGGGAGAGAGAAAGAGACAGGGATACAGAGGAAGAGACTCAATAGAGTGTGTGAGAGAGAATGTGAGAGAAAGGACAGTGCTGGTGAAGGATCTAAAATATGTTGGTATCAGAGGCAGGTCAGGAGTGTAGTGTTAAAATGGTGACCCATGTGACAGCCTGTTCTCTGCTGAGGGGTGGAACACCTAACTGAGGAGCCCATCTCTACAGACACCCAATTTGTTTTTGTCATCTAGCTAGGACAGCATCTCTTTAATTGGCTAGAGGACATTTTCACTATATAGGAGATAGAGGCGGATTTTGGGATTAGGTGGATCTCTTTATCTTGTACCATTATCTCATTCTCAATCCCCTTGTCACTCTCTTCTTCTGGGCATTTGGAGTGAACTGATTGGCCCAGTAGTTTTCAGGTGGTCTTAGACAGCAAGCTTGTGAGGTCTTGTTGACTTCAGTAAAATTGACGTAATGTGACGTGCGCACTTGCCCACTCGCACAAGCACACACAGGCCGTACCATGTTACTCATGGCAGAACAATGGGCTCATGCATGGACTGCTAGATCAGATGTGTTCATCCACAATGCATCATTGTTTTCTGAGTGATGTTGGACTTGACACAAGGGCTCTATTCTCTCTCTCACACACACACACACAAAATACATTTACATATTCGCAAATGAACACATTAACATGCACATACAGTACACACCCTATACACAATCTATGTACGAACTAGACATCTTTTCCGAGCTCTCAACACAGACACTCTGTACCCTCAACCTTCAACTGTGCAAAATGACTTAAAGGGGAAGTTGACCCGGCTACACGTCTGGGCAGGTCTGGCTGTTTGTCAGTACCCCAGACAGTATTTAGGTCCATTGTTGGAGTGTTTAGATTTCTGTATTATTATTATTATATCAAAATGTTGAAATTCCAAAATTACCTAAAAAGCATAAAAAATAGTGTAGTTTTATTACATAAAAAAATGATTGGTGTCTAGGCATTGTTTTGCTAAATAAATGTGTTGTTTAATGTAAAAAGTATAAAAAAACAAAGTCCTACTTCGTGCTAGTGCAAAGGTCTTCCATATAGTTTGTAATCTGGTAGATACTCTTCTTCGTGGTTCTAAGATGGATAATTACAGGAGGCAGGGCGAATGAGCGTCTTGCAATCGGTCTTCATGAAAGGAAATCAGAACAAAAGGAAGTAAAAACAAAGATGGTAGCTAGCTAGGCTAGCGGTTAGTAATCTCTGAAGTAATGTAAGTGTAGGCGAATAGCGTTAGTAGTCGAGTAGCTGAATGAAGTTGGCCAAAATGAAGTGCATTGTACCCGGGTACAATAACGTTCCAGTCAGATACAAATACACTACACATTTCCACTCCTTTTCCTGACTGCAATGGAGCTTTGTGTCAGGCATGGCTGCAGGCCATCTGATATCTTGCTTACGGTGTCGATTCGATGCCTAAAGTCATTCAACAGCTGCGGTTGACCATGTCCGATGATCACTTTGTGGCCACTGACTATAATCAGGACCGGTTGAAGCCTGGTTCTGTTCAAACTGTCTTTCCACCATGGACGGAAAAGCTCCAACCATTCAAGGTACACTACATGACCAAAAGTATGTGGACACCTGCTTGTAAAACATCTCATTCCAAAATCATGGGCATTAACATGGAGTTAGTCCCCCCTTAGCTGCAACAACAGCCTCCACTCTTCTGGGAAGGCTTTCCACTAGATGTTGCCACAAGAACATTTGTGAGTCCGGACACTGATGTTGGGCGATTAGGCCTGGCTCACAGTCGGTGTTCCAATTCATCCCAAAGGTGTTTGATGGGGTTGAGGTCAGGGCTCTGTGCAGGCCAGTCAAGTTCTTCCACAAAGATCGACAAACCATTTCTGTATGGACCTCACTTTGTGCATGGGGGAATTGTCATGATGAAACAGGAAAGGGCCTTCCCCGAACTCCTGCCGCAAAGTTGGAAGCACAGAATCGTCTAGAACGTCATTGTATGCTGTAACATTAAGATTTCTCTTCACTGGAACTAAGGGGCTTAGCCTGAACCATGAAAAACAGCCCCAGACCATTATTCCTGCTCCACTAAAACGTTACAGTTGGCACTATGCAATCGGGCAAGTAGCGTTCTCCTGGCATCTGTCAAACCCAGATTTGTCCGTCGGACCGCCAGATGTTTGTTAATATGTGTATGTGAATAAGTCACGTCAGAGAGTTAGATAAGATACAAGCATAATCCTTTACTCATGTATTACATGTTACATGTCACTACACCCTAATCAGACACTCATAATGCACCTGTTTATCTATACTAGATCGGTGACCCACTAGCGCCATCTCTAGGTTGGCATTATGTCCATTATCAACATCTTCCTTTTCATATAGAATTAGCTTGAGCACTTCATACCATTTTAATACCACAGTGAAAATACCTATTTACATTATCAACCGCTTATTTAATTTTTTTAGATTTAAAAAATGGTCCATCTCTTAAGACCGCCCCCCCTATGTCCCTTATGTTAGCCCTTGTCCTAGTGTGGCACACTGGTAGCATATTGGGCACCTCTGAGAGCCTCAGGGTCTCTCCTTCCTCTTCCACATCCTCCTGAAATTGTGGAGGCACAGTCGGCAGAGATAACTGCCCTGGTGGGGTCTTCCCCGTTTCCTCATTAGGTGTCCTGCTCACACCATCCAGAGGATATCCACAGTCTTCTCATGTGGACCTCCTGGGCCCTATGCTCTCCTGAACTGGGCGTATGTCCCTCCGGTTCCTTTGATACTGTCGGCCCTTTACTTCCACTTCATATGACCTATGCATCAGGGATACAAACTGCTGAGGGCCCAAAAAGGTGACTTTTTTTTTGTTGCACTGAAATACGCAAAAAATCCCTGTTCGGTGGAAATGCAGGTCTTAACTAATTAAACAACAAAGAATATGGCCTACATGATCAGTCTCTGTGTGTAAAACAAAGAAAGTGGTTAATGTGAACCCAATTCACAGCTAAAAAATGTAAAGAAAGCAATCCAATGTTATTTGTTGCCTAGACTTTATGACTTTACAATGCACATTATACACTTTCTGCCTGTGGACATCTGTTCTACAATGTGCCAGCAAAAGTGAGACCTTGTGGCTACAAGGAGCCAAGGTAAGTTGCTAACTAGCATTAAACTTATTTTATAAAAAACAACCAATCTTCACATAATCACTAGTTAACTACACATGGTACACATTGATGATATTCCTACGTTAACTAGCTTGTCCTGCGTTGCATATAATCAAAGCGGTGCCTGTTAATTTACCATCGAATCACAGCCTACTTCACCTTTGCCAAACAGGTGATGATTTAATATTAAAATCAACACGACGAGCTGCTAATAATAATAAAACGCAGGGCAATCGATACTTGGCTACTCATTCATTGCAGCTGCAGCCCGAGCGGAAGTACAGAGAAGCCGTTTTGTAATAGTGATGAATAAAAATAGTGGCAGTGCTGAATATAAACGTAAACATGAACACACTCATAAAAACAGCAACTCTTTGCTGTATTCGTTGACAGTCTCTCTGTGGTCATAGTTTTAAAAGTTATTAAATTAAACTTGGCTGTGGCCAGGGTCATTGAAGCTCTGTAGCCACGGTGCCGGGTAGGTGGAGTTTGTCTCATGGGAACACTTTGCTTACCCGGTGCGCAGGACTTTTGAATCAAGTACACCTACTCAACATGATTAAAAAAAAAAAAAAAGGAGTGCAAGCCTTTATCGTTCGGTGGCTTTTCAACAGAAATATTTGGTGATCGACTAGGAATGCCTTGAAGATCGACTGGTTGGCGACAACTGCTCTACAACAAAGCTTTCTTAGTGTCCAACAAGCTTTCTCTACCCTTAACCTTGATCTGAAGGTTAACAATATGCTAATAGCCTATTAACACCTCCAAAACAAAAGGTAATGTGGTTTGGTAAGAAGAATGACCCTATCCCCACTAGTGTGATTACTACCTCTGAGGGTTTAGAGCAGTGGTTCTTAACCTGGGTTCGATCGAACCCCAGGGG
Organism: Salvelinus fontinalis; assembly: GCF_029448725.1. Classification (NCBI taxonomy): domain Eukaryota; kingdom Metazoa; phylum Chordata; class Actinopteri; order Salmoniformes; family Salmonidae; genus Salvelinus; species Salvelinus fontinalis. The sequence continues at coordinate 50,480,403 of NC_074665.1, forward strand.
CTCGGTGAGTCAGTCTCAGGGGTTCGGCGGAGGTCAAGACACACATCCGACTCGTATGATTCGTGATGACACGCCCCACTTGGCCATCATTGGCTGCAGGTGATCACGCTGCATCGCTTGGCCTATCTGTGCTGCAGGGAATTTGGTGCGCTCAGTAGTCGACTTGTGACTGTCGTGATGGTACGTCTTGTGATTTCTTTCTTAATATTTTAATCCCTTCATACTTACTATGTCGAGCAAAAAAAGAAAGTGGTCGGACGAATATGTACAATATGGATTCACATGTATACGGAACGTGATGGGAGTCAGCGTCCTAACTGCATGATTTGCAATGCCAAGTTGAGCAATTCTTGTCTAGCACCGGCAAAACTAAGAGAACACTTCCTTAAGCTGCATGGAGATGGAAAATACAAGAACACAACGCTCGCTGAATTCAAGGTGAAGAGAGCCAGATTCGATGAAAAGGCTATTCTGCCTGTTCTCGGCTTTGTACCAATCAACAAACCGATCCTCACAGCATCGTAAGAAGTTGCTTACCTGATCGCAAAGCAGGGCAAACCACACACCATTGGTGAAACACTCATAAAACCAGCTGTGTTGAAGATGGCAAATATCATGCTGGGAAAAGAGGCTGAAGTTAAGTTATCCCAAATTCCTCTTTCAAATGACACCATCAGCGACAGAATAGAGGACATGAGCAAAGACATCTTGGCTCAAGTAGTTGCAGATCTGATTTCAAGCCCGGCAAAATTCAGCCTTCAACTCGACGAGACCACAGACGTTTCCAATCTAAGCCAGCTTGCTGTATTCATGCACTATGTGAAAGACGACGTGATAAAGGAAGATTTTTTATTTTGTAAGCCTCTTACAACAACAACTAAGGCAGCCGATGTGAAGAAACTTGTGGATGACTTCTTCAAAGACAACAATCTTTCGTGGGATATGGTTTCTGCAGTTTGTTCGGACGGAGCTCCAGTCATGCTGGGAAGAAAGTCTGGTTTTGGTGCGCTAGTGAAAGCTGATGCACCACACATCATTGTTACGCATTGTATTCTGCACAGGCATGCGTTGGCAACAAAAACCTTGCCTCCAAAACTGGCAGAAGTATTAAAAATTGTAGTGGAATGCGTGAACTATGTGCGAACTAGTGCTCTGAGGCACCGCATCTTCAGTGAGCTGTGTAAAGAAATGGGCTCTGAATTCGATATCTTCGCAGCTCTCAATCATCTCAATCAAAAAATGCAGGGCGGTGGAGTCAACATCATCGAAGTGGAGGAAAACCTTAAGGCTTTTAAAAAAAAAACTACCGTTATGGAAACGACGAACAGAGAACGATAACTTCGCAAAATTTCCCCTGCTGGACGACTGTGTAAGTAAGATTGAAGATGTATCTGGAATCAGAGACATTTCTGTACCCGCGGAACTGAAGCAAGCAATTGCCACGCACTTAGATGAGCTTGCAAAGTCTCTCGACGGATACTTCCCTACAAGAGAGTCATATCCAGCATGGGTGAGACAGCCGTTCACGTTTAGTGTTGAGACAACAGATGTCAATCAATCAATCAATTTTATTTTATATAGCCCTTCGTACATCAGATAATATCTCGAAGTCCTGTACAGAAACCCAGCCTAAAACCCCAAGCAGCTAGAATGCAGGTGTAGAAGCACGGTGGCTAGGAAAAACTCCCTAGAAAGGCCAAAACCTAGGAAGAAACCTAGAGAGGAACCAGGCTATGAGGGGTGGCCAGTCCTCTTCTGGCTGTGCCGGGTGGAGATTATAACAGAACTATGCCAAGATGTTCAAAAATGTTCATAAGTGACAAGCATGGTCAAATAATAATCATGAATAATTTTCAGTTGGCTTTTCATAGCTGATCATTAAGAGTTGAAAAACAACAGGTCTGGGACAGGTGGCGGTTCCATAACCGCAGGCAGAACAGCTGAAACTGGAATAGCAGCAAGGCCAGGCGGACTGGGGACAGCAAGGAGTCACCACGGGCGGCAGTCCCGACGCATGGTCCTAGGGCCCATGTCCTCCGAGAGAAAGAAAGAGAGAAGGAGAAAATTAGAGAGAGCCAAGATTTTCAAAATGTTCATAAATGACAAGCATGGTCAAATAATAATCAGGAATAAATCTCAGTTGGCTTTTCATAGCCGATCAATAAGAGTTGAAAACAGCAGGTCTGGGACAGGTAGGGGTTCCATAACCGCAGGCAGAAGAGTTGAAACTGGAATAGCAGCAAGGCCAGGCGGACTGGGGGCAGCAAGGAGTCACCACGGCCGGTAGTCCCGACGTATGGTCCTAGGGCTCAGGTCCTCCGAGAGAAAGAGAGAAGGAGAAAATTAGAGAGAGCATACTTAAATTCACACAGGACACTGGATAAGACAGGAGAAGTACTCCAGGTATAACCAACTGACCCTAGCCCCCCGACACATAAACTACTGCAGCATAAATACTGGAGGCTGAGACAGGAGCGGTCAGGAGACACTGTGGCCCCATCCGAAGATGATGAATGATGAATACCTCGATGAAATCATTGAAATTCAGCAGAGCCAGGTTCAACAGCAACTCTTCAGAACAACAACGCTTTCAACGTTTTGGTGTCAACAAATGGTAACGTACCCTGTTATTGCTAAGAACGCTCTGGAGATTTTCATACCGTTTGTTACAACATATCTTTGCGAGCAATCCTTTTCGAGGATGCTGGACATAAAAACGAAGAAAAGGAACCAACTTTGTTGCGAAAATGACATGAGAGTGGCACTTGCCAAGGTGAAGCCGCGCATTTCTGAACTGGTATCTGAAAAGCAACAGCAGAAGTCACACTGATTTGCAGTAAATATTCATTATTATGTTTTTGTTTTTGTGTGAAAATCATGTTTTGATGATTTTGTTCTTTGAACACACGGATGTTGATGCACGGTTCATTTTGTGCACCAGTAAAATATATACCTATGTTTTGAATTTAAAAAAATAATATTTTATTTTTCAATTAAGAAGGGTTCGGTGAATGCACATATGAAACTGGTGGGGTTCAGTACCTCCAACAAGGTTAAGAACCACTGGTTTAGAGCTTGAGGTAGTCACTGCATACAAGTACTTGGGAGTATGGCTAGACGGTACACTGTTCTTCTCTCAGCACATATCCAAGCTGCAGGCTAAGGTTAAATTTAGACTTGGTTTCCTCTATTGTAATCACTCCTCTTTCACCCCAACTGCCAAACTAACCCTGATACAGACAATAATACTCATGCTATATGACAGAGACATAATTTATAGATCGGCAGGTAAGGGTGCTCTCGAGTGGCTAGATTGTCTTTACCATTCGGTCATCAGATTTGCCACCAATGCTCCTTATAGGACACATCACCACTCTATACTCCTCTCTAAACTGGCCATCTCTGTATAACTGGCACAAGACCCACTGGTTGAAGCTTATTTATAAAACCCTCTCAGGCCTCTCTCCCCCCCTATCTGAGATACCTTCTGCAACCCTCATATATATATATATATATATACACACACACACGTTCTGCCAGTCACAGCCCAGTCACTCCTCTTTTCAGTTCACTGCAGCTAGTGACTGGAACGAACTGCAAAAAAAAAGAAAAAACTGTCCAGGCTGAGTTTATCTCCATCTCTACATTAAAAGATTCAATCATGGACTCTACCTTTTTGCTGTTGTCTGTGCCCAGCAATGTTTGTGCTGCCACCATGTTGTGCTGCTACCATGTTGCGTTGCTGCCCTGCTGTGTTGTCTTAGTCCTCTCTTTATGTAGTGTTGTCTCTTTTGTTGTGGTATGTGTTTTAACCTACATTTTTATTTTTAATCCCAGCCCCCGTCCCTGCAGGAGGCATTTTGTCTCTTGGTAGGCCGTCATTGTAAATAAGAATTTGTTCTTAACGGACTTGCCTAATTTTATACAGATTTAATACATTAAAAAAAAAGTAAACTCCCAGCATCGCCCTGGTTGAAAAACCAACTAAGGTGACATTTTTCATCTTTGCAACTAAATCTAGCTAGCCTGTCTGGCACCGGCGTTCCGCTAGCGGAACTCCTCCCACATTCCACTGAAAAGGCAGAGAGCGAAATTCAAAAGATATTTTACTTTCACACATTAACAAGTCCAATATAGCAAATGAAAGATACACATCTTGTGAATCCAGTCAACATGTCCGATTTTTAAAATGTTTTACAGCGAAAACACCACATATATTTATGTAGGCTCACCACCAAATACAAAAAAGGACAGACATTTTTCACAGCACAGGTAGCATGCACAAAGCCAACCTAACTAACCAAGAACCAACCAAACTAACCAAGAAACAACTTCATCAGATGACAGTCTTATAACATGTCATACAGTAAATCTATGTTTTGTTCGAAAAATGTGCATATTTGAGGTATAAATCTGTTTTACATTGCAGCTACCATCACAGCTACCGTCAGAAATAGAACCGAAGCAGCAGGAGTAATTACAGACACCAACGTCAAATACCTAAATACTCACCATAAAACATTTCTGAAAAATCCATGGTGTACAGCAAATTAAAGACAAACATCTTGTGAATCCAGCCAATATTTCCGATTTTTTAAGTGTTTTACAGCGAAAACACAATATAGCATTATATTAGCTTACTACAATAGCCTACCACACTACCGCATTCATTCATCAAGGCACGTTAGCGATAGCGAATAAACCAGCAAAATATATTAAATTTTCACTAACCTTCATAAACCTTCATCAGATGACAGTCCTATGACATCAGGTTATACATACACTTATGTTTTGTTCGAAAATGTGCATATTTAGAGCTGAAATCAGTGGTTATACATTGTGCTAACGTAGCATCTTTTTCCCAGAATGTGCGGATATTTTTATGACACTCCAACTATTCTGACCAAATAACTATTCATAAACGTTACTAGAAAATACATGTTGTATAGGAAATGATAGATACACTAGTTCTTAATGCAATCGCCGTGTTAGAATTCTAAAAATAACTTCATTACGACATCCAGCTTAGGTATAGCGAGAGTACCCAAAATCTGGGCGCAAACGACTAGTACAACATGTTCGACAGATATATGAAATAGCATCATAAAATGGGTCCTACTTTTGATGATCTTTCATCAGAATGTTGTACAAGGGGTCCTTTGTCGGGAACAATCGTGGTTTGGATTTAGAATGTCCTCTTCTCCAGTCAATTAGCACGGAAAGCTAGCAAAGTAGCGCTAAGCTCTCCTTCCTGAACAAAGGCACACAACGCAACACGCCTAACGTCCCGAATAAATTTCAATAATCTAATAAAACTATATTGAAAAAACATACTTTACGATGATATTGTCACATGTATCAAATAAAATCAAAGCCGGAGATATTAGTCGTCCATAACGACAGCTTATCAGAAGGCAAATCCAGGTCCCTTCACGCGCTCTCCAGAAAACAGGAAACTGGTGACACGTCATACAAAGAGCTTTTGTTCGCCCCCAGATCAAGGGGTCACACTCCATTTCTTCTCTCACTGCCTGTCGACATCTAGTGGAAGACGTATGAAGTGCATCTATACTAATAAATATCAAGGACATTAATAGGCAGGCCCTAGAACAGAGCATCGATTTCAGATTTTCCACTTCCTGTCAGGAAGTTTGCTGCAAAAAGAGTTCTGTTTTACTCACAGATATAATTCAAACGGTTTTAGAAACTAGAGAGTGTTTTCTATCCAATAGTAATAATAATATGCATATTGTACGAGCAAGAATTGAGTACGAGGCCGTTTAAATTGGGCACGATTTTCCCCCAAAGTGAAAACAGTGCCCTCTGTCCTCAAAAGGCTAGCCTAATGATGGCAGTGTGATGTTGTGGAATGCCATTCAAGAACATGTCATGCAATCATTGGTGGTTGCGTTCAGTGTGACTGCTATGTACTGTGGACTACAAAGAACAGCACCATTCTCTACCTCAGGTGTATTCATTCCGGTAAACTCATGAGCATAGAAATCAGAATGAATAGAACAGGTTTGGAACCTCTAAACCTGGCAATTTGACTGGTCAACTCATGGGTACACTTGCAATAGCTGCCTTGTCACATTTTATTTGTCACGTTTCGCAAACAGCAGGTGTAGACTAACAATGCTTACTTAGGGGCCCTTCCAACAATGCAGAGAGAAAGAAAATAGACAAATAGAAAAGTAATAACAACACGTAATAATAAAAGTAATAAATACACAATGATTAACGATAACTTGGCTATATACAAGGGGTACAAGTACAGAGTTGATGTGCAGGGGTACAAAGTAATTGAGGTAGATATGTACATATAACTAGGAACAAAGTGACAGATAATAAACAGTAACAGCAGAGTATGTGAGGAGTCAAATAAGTTGGTGCAAAACGGGTCAGTGCAGATAGTCCAAGTAGCTATTTTGTTAAATATTTAGCAGCCTTATGGCTTAGGGGTAGAAGCTGTTCAAGGTTCTGTTGTTTCCAGACTTGGTGTATCGGAACCGCTTGCCGTTCATGATGCAATAATTTCCATGGTAATGTAGAATGTCCATTCAAATGATGCTAACTGATGTGGCTCATGCAATGGAATGTATTTTTTTTTTTATGTCAGTTGAGTTGATTCAACAAATACCAGCACAGATTGATGGGTACACTTCCTGCTGTTACTTCCTGCTTTGGTCCTATGGGTACACTCACAATGGCCAGCAGTCCACCCATTATGCCATCGTTGTCTTGAATGGGTACACCCGTTCTATTCAATGAGGGGATTCTATTAATCTGGCCCGGGCAGGCATGTTTTGCACCGGTGATTATTTGGAACCGGGCTGCCTCCCAGGCGTGAGCCAGCACATGGAGTAATGAGTAGGATTCTGTGGGAAGGTCCCAATTGGGATTTTCCCTGTGTTTTACATAACCCCACGGTTCTCGAACCTTGTACCTAGAGATCTACCGTCCTATAGGTTTTCAATCCAACCCTAATAAAGCTCACCTACTGGAGTGAAAAAACTACAAGATGGTTGCTCTCAAGGAACAACTCCCCGGTCTAACTAATGCTGAGTGACAGTGTGAATGGAATAGTAACTGTGTAATTGTTGTTTTATAATAACAAGAAATAGTTTTGATTTTTTTTTTAAACTAGAATGTTATTTATTGAAAATGCTATTTGTATATGATGCTATGAGCCTGGGGTAAGGTTGGTTGGATGTAATTGCTGCCACCACAGAGGCTGGGAGTACCCCCTCAGCATCCACTCCAGGATGATCCGACGAAGGCCCAGTCGGTATTGTCTAGATAGACAGAAAATAAATACATGGCACATAAAATAACAGTCTCAGGGATCATTAAGCATATTCACTTACAAGCCGCATTGATGATGTTACAATACATTTAGCTAATTTAGCAGATGCTCTTATCCAGAGCGACTAACAGGAGCAGTTAAGATTAAGTGCCTTGCTCATAGGCACATACAGATTTTTCACCTTGTCGGCTCGGGGATTCGAACCGAAAGGCTACCTGCTGCAATTCTATTGACAGTTCTCCGTCTTGTATACTTGAAGACTGTATAGCCAACTCAAGTGCGAGGCTGTTTTTCTTCCTCTTGTGTCTGGCTTTACAGGCTAATTAGGATATTTTTGGTTTAAACGCTAGACTGGCAACTGCAAGCAACATGTTCTTCTCCACTAGCAGTATTGACTTTATACTTCTTATACTGTTCGGTAAAATACATTCTTGTTTATTTAGACCCAGATTGTGAAGTGTGCGTCCCATCACATTCTATTTCTATGGCGCACATCCACTCGTTCTAGACACTGTTTACCTAGCCAGCATGTCATCATTGTCAGACAAACTTGAGAGGGACTACAATAGCCAGTTACGTTATGGGATGCAGGCAGGATACTCAAAAATACAGTTGGAAGGGTGTCATTAGATAGGCTATTTATTATCTTAGAGAGTAACATAAAAATCCTGTGAGTAATATTAGCGAAAACACTTACGCTTCAAAGTGCTTCCCATTTGGAACGCCAGGTGTGGCACGTCGTTTCCAGTTGTTCCTGGGCATTCTGAAGAAAGTCTCCAACACACCAGGATTGATGAAACACAAGCAATCGGAGTGTTTAGTTATATGCGCCATCTTCTGCTGCATCGTCAGTCTGATGTTCTACCTCCTCAATTATCGGAAAATAAGCTGGTCCCATTCTCGACAGCCGAGACGTTCACTGTCTGTTGGTAGAGGTAGGCATCTCCAGCAACTGCAACACCAGTCGCTGTGCATTCTGGGAAGAGCCTGTGTTTCCTCGACATCTGCTCACTCATTTCTCTCAGTCAGTCTGCAAATGAAACTCGGCCTCAGAATAATCCATCTCAAACCAATATGGCACAAGAGTACCTTTCTGAAAATAAGGCAGGTTTCCAATTCCCTCTTCCTTCTTAGTCTGACATTCTTCACTGTAATTAGATTTGACAATTGTTTACATCCTTCAACCACACCCACCTAGGAAGTCCCGACCTTGGTCAAAAACAACAAAATACATTGGTAAAAATTAGCATACTAAAATAAGTTAGATGAAAAATCGTGCAGAGAAAGTCATTAAAAGGACTATTGGGGTCATGGGAGAGTGTTGTGTTTGGGAGGTATTTATGATGGACTTTGATATATGGTTTCTATGGGGAAGGCAGGGGTAGAATCAGCTTATTACCTACATCTAAATACTCAAGCAATGGACATAAAAACTGTCTGCAGAACTGACAAACAGCCAGGAATTGTTATAAAGGGCCCAGAAGTGTTTTTGGGTGAACTTTCCCTTTAAATGAATAATGAGTCACTTTTAATAATTCATTTGCATATAAAAAGGCAGTGTCTGTGTGGGTGGCAGAGACAGATCAGAGTAGGCCTGCTAGCAGAACCTGAGAGAGAGAGATTTCATTTTGGTTTATCATCTATTCCACTTGCTTTGGCAATGTAAATATGTTATCCATGTTAATAAAGCCCTTTGAATTGAGAGAGAGAGACATCTCTCTGCATACGTCATGACTGAGTGTGTGTGTGTGTCAGCTGAGCTATCAGGCGAATGCTAGCTAGCAGGTGTGAGTGGACAGGGGGAGAGGGTTAAGGCCCCTCAGGTGGAAAATGGGCTTCAGACACTCAGTGATCTGAGAGATGTGTGCATATGCAAGCATGAGCATGAGTACAAACAAACACACAGACGGGCATGCATTCAATCACCCACGCATACTTTACATACCAGTACGCAGCCACCCACACAAATAACTCCCATACGCAGCGGATTCACTTACAAATCTCACACAAATAATGCTACCCCCACACAATGTGCACAGACACACGCCCATTATTCATGCCAATTGCTGTGTAACAGATCAGTGTTGTGGACAGTGTGTGTGTGTACACTTACTGGAGCTGTTTTGAGGCCATTCTGGTCACAGTATTTCCTCCTTTCATACTTATCCCGGATGAAGAACTCCACTGCTCTGAGATCAGGGGTTAATGAATAACACTGTGGTACACACACACACACACACACACACAGAGACACCAACAGACACAGCACACGCTCCAGTGGCATTATTGTATTATGGCTTGGGGGTAGAAACTTTGATCATAACCCAATAGCACCGCTACTGAACCAGGAGGAAGAGTGGAGGGAGAGAGAAGAGAGATGGAACTAGAAGAGGTGATGGATAGGGGGCAGAGAAGGAGGATAACAGGAGGCAAAAAGGTGAGAGGATGGAATGGCGTGAGGAATAGGGGAGAAGCGAGAGACAGGGGAGGAAAGGAGGAAAGAAAAGGAGAGACTGAAATTCACAATGCGGAACAACAAGAGAAAAAGGAGCACACTGTCAGAGCAGCAGGAAAAATACAGACCCTTGACAAAAAGTGTGTGAATCTATTTAGGTGCTTCTACTGTAGGCACATCTTTATTCACGCTGGAATTTATATGAGATGATTCAGAAGCCAGGGCAGCGTGTGTGTGTGTGTGTCAAGACAAATAGAAGGAAACTATCTGACAGAGAAGTAAAAGAAGAGGAGGAGATGGGAAAGATGGGAGCGAAGAAAAGAAAGACCGACAAAGGAACCATGAAAAAGGAATGGCGCTTCATCAACACAAGAATTTGAAGGACAACTTGAAAGCGAAGCAACACACAGCCATACATTTTAAAACACTCCAACTACCCACACAGTGAATATACTGTACATAGGCCTACATATTCTTTCTACCTCTATGCCTTTGAGCTACCGTCAGACCTAGCAGTAGCCACCAAAAACTGCCGACCACACCAAAACAAAAGCTGGATATCAGATACAGTGGGGCAAAAAAGTATTTAGTCAGCCACCAATTGCGCAAGTTCTCCCACTTAAAAAGATGAGAGGCCTGTAATTTTCAACTTCAACTATGACAGACAAAATGAGAAAAAAAATTCCAGAAAATCACATTGTAGGATTTTTAATGAATTTATTTGCAAATTATGGTGGAAAATAAGTATTTGGTCACCTACAAACAAGCAAGATTTCTGGCTCTCACAGACCTGTAACTTCTTCTTTAAGAGGCTCCTCTGTCCTCCACTCGTTACCTGTATTAATAGCACCTGTTTGAACTTGTTATCAGTATAAAAGACACCTGTCCACAACCTCAAACAGTCGCACTCCAAACTCCACTATGGCCAAGACCAAAGAGCTGTCAAAGGACACCAGAAACAAAATTGTAGACCTGCACCAGGCTGGGAAGACTGAATCTGCAATAGGTAAGCAGCTTGGTTTGAAGAAATCAACTGTGGGAGCAATTATTAGGAAATGGAAGACATACAAGACCACTGATAATCTCCCTCGATCTGGGGCTCCACGCAAGATCTCACCCAGTGGGGTCAAAATGATCACAAGAACGGTGAGCAAAAATCCCAGAACCACACGGGGGGACCTAGTGAATGACCAGCAGAGAGCATGGACCAAAGTAACAAAGCCTACCATCAGTAACACACTACGCCACCAGGGACTCAAATCCTGCAGTGCCAGACGTGTCCCACTGCTTAAGCCAGTACATGTCCAGGCCTGTCTGAAGTTTACTAGAGAGCATTTGGATGATCCAGAGGAAGATTGGGAGAATGTCATATGGTCAGATGAAACCAAAATATAACTGGTAAAAGTATAACTGGTAAACTGGTAAAAAAAATAATTGGAAAAAACTCAACTCGTTGTGTTTGGAGGACAAAGAATGCTGAGTTGCATCCAAAGAACACCATACCTACTGTGAAGCATGGGGGTGGAAACCTCATGCTTTGGGGCTGTTTTTCTGCAAAGGGACCAGGACGACTGATCCGTGTAAAGGAAAGAATGAATGGAGCCATGTATCGTGAGATTTTGAGTGAAAACCTCCTTCCATCAGCAAGGGCATTGAAGATGAAACGTGGCTGGGTCTTTCAGAATGACAATGATCCCAAACACACCGCCCGGGCAACGAAGGGGTGGCTTCGTAAGAAGCATTTCAAGGTCCTGGAGTGGCCTAGCCAGTCTCCAGATCTCAACCCCATAGAAAATCTTTGGAGGGAGTTGAAAGTCTGTGTTGCCCAGCAACAGCCCCAAAACATCACTGCTCTAGAGGAGATCTGCATGGAGGAATGGGCCAAAATACCAGCAACAGTGTGTGAAAACCTTGTGAAGACTTACAGAAAACGTTTGACCTCTGTCATTGCCAACAAAGGGTATATAACAAAGTATCGAGATAAACTTTTGTTATTGACCAAATACTTATTTTCACCATAATTTGCAAATATATTCATTAAAAATCCTACAATGTGATTTTCTGGATGTTTTTTCCTCATTTTGTCTGTCATAGTTGAAGTGTACCTATGATGAAAATGACAGGCCTCTCTCATCTTTTTAAGTGGGAGAACTTGCACAATTGGTGGCTGACTAAATACTTTTTTGCCCCACTGTATGTTAGAGAACTATCTTGAAACAAGCCGACGGTGTGAATTCAGTCCGAGTTTGAACAGGAACAGATGTCATTAAGAACACACAGCTGTCCTCGTTACCAGAACAGCAGGCGAACCAGATACCATGCTGTCATGCTGCGTTATAACCATGCACTCAAAAGGTGCTGTGTCCAAATGTGTGTCTCATCATAATATTGGTTCCAAAGTGAATTGGGAAATGGAACTGTGTTTTGTCGAGTAGGGTGGTGGTACAAATACAAAAAGGCACTCGCACATCTGAGCAATCTTATTTGCAGGTGCATGGCATCAATTGGACAAGATGAAGGAAAAGGAAACCGCACACTGCTCTTGATAGTATCACCGATATTTAATAAGCTTACGTATCGGCCACACGGCCTTCGTCAGAGCTTTTGGGATTTTTTTGAAAGTTGCACCCTTATGTAGACCTGGCTCCACCCACATCCGTTCTACACATCGAAGGGGGTTGGAAGCAAAGGAAAATAAATAAGTGCTACCAAATATAACAATGTGCATTTCATAACTCATACAAAAGTGTATAAATAAGGCGTATTGAACACTTCTGTATAATCACAATGAGGACATAGCAAGTTCATTAGTCATTGGGTACATCATATGAAAAACGTCAGAATAATCTACAAGAGACACACATTTCATGTTCCAATTCACAGCATAACATTCAAAGGCATTTCATCATTAAGTCCTTTTGGAAACAATGTCTGGAGGGTGAAAATCCAAAAACATTCTCTTTTACTCAGAGTATTATTAATATCACCTCCCCTGTCTGATATCTTAACTTTCTCTATGCCACAAAATCTAAAGGTGGAAATGTCATGCTTCATGTCATTGAAATGTACAGCGACTGGATACTCCCTGTCGTTTCTCCTGATTGAACTTTTGTGTTCACTAATTCTCTGTTTAAGAGAGCGGGTGGTTTTACCGACATAACAGAGCCCACATGGACATTTAATAATGTAAATAACATGGGTGGTGGAACACGTAATAATGTCATTTATTTGGAACCTTTTTCCTGTGTGTGGGTGACAGAAATATTGACACTTCATCATGTTGTTGCACTGTGCGCATCCTCTGCATTTATAGCTACCATTTGGTAGAGGGCGTAAAAGTGCTTGGCTAATTTTCTTAAGTGGCTGGCAGTTGGCATGAACCAATTTATCGCGTAAATTGCGACCTCTCCTATACACAATACGTGGTGGATATTTAAATTCAGCCGGCAAAGCTGGGTCCGATGATAAAATATGCCAGTGTTTCTTGACCACCTCTCCCACTTTTCGCGAATTCAAAGTATATGTAGTTGTGAACATTACGGAGTGTTCTGTAGCTTTAGCGGGTCTTTTTTGTAGCAGTTCATCTCGTGTTTTTTCCAATGCCAAGTTATGAGCTTCATCCACACATTGTGACGAATAGCCTCTTTTAAGAAACCTCATGCGCATCTCCGCTGCTTTTTCTAGATAATCATCTGTGGAGTGGCATATACGGCGCAGTCTAAAAAATTGGCTTCTTGGAAGTCCTCTTTTTAATGGCTCAGGGTGGAAGCTGTCACCCTGTAATAGAGTATTTCTGTCCGTTTCTTTTCTATATAGACTTGTAAACAAGGTTCCATTTGATTTCTCAATCCACATATCGAGATAATGAACACGTTTAGTGTCACGTTCAATAGTGAATTTGAGATTAGGGTCAATGTCATTGAGTAGTGCCATAAACTCTGACAGTTCTTCTTCGGTTCCTACCCATATACAAAAAATGTCATCAATATATCGATACCACTTAAGGACTTTATTCAAAAATGGATTCTCGTTTTCATTATTAACAAAACGTTCTTCAAAAAGACCCATATAGAGGTTGGCATAGCTCGGAGCAAATGTAGAGCCCATCAATGTTCCATTCGTTTGGAGGTAGTATTCATCATCAAACCTGAAATAGTTGTACGTCAAAACATATTCAGCCAACTCTAGAATGAAGTTTGTTGGTGGATATTCATTAGTATCTCTGTCTCCCAAATAGTGTGCTAGTGCTGCCAGCCCCCCCACATGGGGAATGCTGGTATAAAGACTCTCGACGTCTAATGTGACCAAAATACAGTCTTCTTTTAAACCCGTTATTGGTGAGATCTTGTTTATGAAGTCTATAGAGTCCTTTACATATGATGGCAATGATTGCACATGAGATTTAATAAAAGAGTCTACAAAGTTTGACAATGGCTCTAGCATTGAGCCTATTCCTGCAACCACTGGTCTGCCTGGATAGTTGCCTTGTTGTGTTTTAGGTTTGTGTAATTTCGGTAAAATGTATAAGCATGGACGTATGGCACATTTGCAACAAAGATATTCATATTCAGGTTTTGAGATAAGGTTGTTTAATAGGGCTTGCTCCAAATTAGAGCAAATATCCCTTTGGAACACCTGTGTGGGATCAACACTCAGTTTTCTATAGAAACGTTCATTGCTGAGTTGTCTCTGAATTTCTTCTTTATATTTGTCATAGTCTAAAACAACCACAGCACCACCCTTGTCTGCAGGTTTTATAACCAAAGATGAATCTTTCATTAATTCTTTGAGTGCCAGTTCTTCTGTTCTCGTGAGATTCTTCTGAATATGTTTTGTTTGTCTTGTATATACTGACATGGCTTCTTGTTCGACTAACCTACAATAGGTATTAATCGAGGAGTTGTTAACCATAGGACAGAATTTGCTTTTGGGCTTAAAATGGGTGCCAGTTCCTTGATGTGTTACTAGGCCCGAATCAGTGTTGTGTGAAAACACATGCTTAAGTTTAATCTTGCGAAAGAATTTAAACAGATCTACTTTCGTATCGAATGGTTTATCTGTACATGTAGGTACAAAAGAGAGGCCCTTAGATAAGACTGAGACTTGAGCGTCAGTAAGGTCTTTTTTGGAGAGGTTAATTACCGCATCCCGCTGTAGCTCCGTGTCCACGGCCTGTGTTCCTGGTCTCCTCTTCGACCGCTTACCTCTCCTGCATCGTTTCTTTTCTTTCGTGGAGCCCTCTGTTGCTTCCGGGCTAAAAAAACGGACTGTGTGCCATGGAAGCTGGAGTCACTGTCTGTAGGGAATTCGCTCTCGGTGGATGCCTCTGTGTCCAAGTTTCCATGTCCTCCCGCTGCTGCGTATCTGCGTCCCCCGATCAGCGGTGCGTCCCTCCGTCGGCCTCTGCGTGCTCCTGTCCTTGGGCCTTCCCATGCGTACACCTGGTTTAGCTGGTAATCTTCTGTGTCTCGCTGGTATTTCCTGATTTTTGTTGCTTGTAGAGAGTCTCTGTATTTCCCAATTGACTGCTTGATCGTGTCGTCTATGGTTGTAAAATTAGGGCCTAGAATTTCCTTCATTATAGCCTCATGTTCGCTAATCTTAACTTCAACTTCTTTCACTTCCTTTGACACATGTTCCACGATAAGTAGCATTAAATCTAATGAGCATTTGTTGAGTATTTCACCCCATTGCTGAACAAAAGTTTTGTCGTTATTACCTATAGTAGGCTCCTTCTGTATTCTCAGTCCTCTTGGAATGCGCTTGTTGCGCCAATACTCACTAAGAGTGGTGCCATGCAGGAACAAACGTGTTTCTTTCTCTCGAAGTCTCTGAAGTTGGATTTTGAGTTCGACAGTCGAGCGTGGAACTGGGTTGTCCATGTTGGAGGTAGGAAAAAGAATCTTGTTTGCGTCTTCTTGTGTGAATGAAAGGGTACTCACACAATGCGTGGTAAGTGAGTTGAGTAGGGTGGTGGTCAAATGCAGATGCACACAGAGGGATTGATTATTATAACTACACACGCGCACACAAAAAGGATACTGGTCTGTCTGTGGCCGTCTGAAGTTGTCTGGGAGGAGGGCTCATACAGTTGTTTGGCCTTGGTGTTCCCCATGTCCACTATACTCCACACACACACACACACACACACACACACACACACACACACACACACACACACACACACACACACACACACACACACACACACACACACACACACACACACACACACACACACACACACACACACACACACACGGAGAGCGATCTTAAAGTCTTCAATATATCATAACAGTAACACTTTACTTGACACTGTCATAACATGTCATAGCCATGCAATATGTCATAACAGCTGACAACCTGTTATATGATCATAACACCGTCATTACATATATTTAGACCTGTTGTGACAGTGTTATTCTATAGCTGTTATGACCCCCTACATAAGGTTTACAATATGCGTTATCATTTTAGCAGTGACACAAGCACTATCCTTTATGAATCTTGCAGGAAGGTTATCCAGCCCAGTTGTTTTGTTTGTGCTCATTAAGCATAGTAGATTAGAAACATTGTCCTCGGTTACCATACACAGCACAACAACAAAAAAAGTGATACCTTTGCTATGGTAAAAGTTGTTAATGAAAGACTGGCCATAGTGTCCAGAGCAGGTAGGTAACTTCTTAACCAGAGATGAGGTTATATTGGTAAAAAATGTGTTAAAATATTTTGCAACCTTTGCTTGGTCATAATATAAAACATCATCAATATCCAGGCCAACAGTATTTTACCTTATGGGGAGTTTGAGCCAATGTCCTTTAAAATGATCCACAGTTTGAGACACTGATGTAAGTTGTCATTAACGGCGTCTATATAATGTTGGAATTAGGCCTTATCCATTTTGTATCTTGCCTGGTTTCTACAGTTAATATAAACATCATAATCTTCTTGTAGATTTGTCCTTCTAAATCTGGCCAGGTGGCGATCCGTTTTCCTTATGAGGTCTAAGATCTCGGAAGTGATCCATTTCCCCGACCGCTGTTTTTGATTCAAATTTGATTTATCGGAGCCAGAGAGTTACCTTGGCTTTCTTGGGTACAGGAACAATGGTGGACATCTTGAAGCAGTGTCATAATATATGGTCACAACAGGTGTAAATATATAGGTTATGAGAGTGTTATGACCATACTACGACAGGTTATGACAAGTTATGTCAGCTGTTATGACCTATGACATGGTTATGGCCGTGTGATAATTTATGACACTGTGTGTCAAGTAAAGTTACCATCATTTAACACATCTCTAGCTTAATAATGCATTACATGCGTCGTTACACACCATTTCAGCAATAGATGACACCCACCATCTCAGATTATCTACAGGAACGATTTCTGAACAACGTTGAAGGAACGCTAATCTTATTTAATTTGATCGCTGAGAAATTAGGCTAATTGATTGCATCCAAATTGGCCCTTTTTATTTATAGCAGGGGTGTCAAATTCAATATACTTTAAAATGACCAAAACCAAATCAAACACTAGCTAATAATCACTAAACAGTCAGGGAGCATCAAAAATACAAAAAACATTGGATAGAGGACTCTTTTTGAGAGAAAAAAAGAAAGAAGGAAATAACACATTTTCAGTTTGGCCTTCCGGACCTCGTTGAACACCAAATGTGGCCATTGGGGCAAAATTTGTTCAACACAAATTATTTATAGAATTCACATAATATTCAATAAATATAGTACCCGCCATCCAATTTGGACCAAAGGTCTTCCTACCATTGAGTAAAACATGAGGAAGGCAATAAAATTGTATGAAGCCACCCACAAAACGCCACACCAATCCCATCGCAACAACCAGTACACAGTATCAGTTCTTTATGTCTGACAAGTAATATGGATCTGCGGCGTGAACTATTGCTTCTTCATCCTATGTAATGTATCCCCTGTGAA
This sequence comes from Salvelinus fontinalis, assembly GCF_029448725.1. Lineage (NCBI taxonomy): Eukaryota > Metazoa > Chordata > Actinopteri > Salmoniformes > Salmonidae > Salvelinus > Salvelinus fontinalis. The sequence continues at coordinate 50,498,121 of NC_074665.1, forward strand.
GCTGGTGATGTTTTTCCCCCCTGTTCAGAGAAATGTGTCATTTAAATGACTTGTATTTAAAAAATATATATATTAAGTGTGAAAGTGCCAGGTTTTGCCCACTGCTGCCTTTTATACATTTTGCTAGTCTCTTGTGTTAATTAAATGGAATACAACATCTTCTTTGCAACTTTGGGTAGAAAACACAGGGACACATACAACCCATTTTCATCATGAGCAAAAGCTATTGGTTTTCTACCCAAAGTTGCAAAGACAATGTCGTGATCCATTTAATAAACACAAGAAACCAGCAAAATGGATAAAGGGTGTGGCAGTTGCAGGAACAGCAGCATCTAGCGGGCAAAATCTGTTACTTTCACACTAATTTATGGTAAATAATTTTTCTGAACTGGGGGAAAAAAGTGACATTACCCGGTTCACAGGGAATACATAACATAAGATGAAGTAATAGCCTACTCCAAGCCTCAGCTCCATACTTCTTGTTAGACATAGAGAACTGATACTGTATACTGGCTGTTGGATTGGGATTGGCGTGGGGGGTCCGTGGGTGGCTTTTGATCATTTTTAGTGGATTCCTCATCTTACTCACAAAGAATTATGGTCCAAATAGGATGTTAGGATTCATATAATCTTCAATAAATATAGTACCTATCAATTAAAAAAATACAATTAGGATGCAATCAATTAGCTTAATTTCTCAGAGATCAAATTATACTTAAATAAAATAATCGTATCTGTATTGAACTACAGAAACAATTTCAGCACAATTTCAGATGGTGGGTGTTGAAATCCTCTTGTGCTTTTGAGGTAAAATGACTCGCATTCAAATGGAGGGCAAGGTCTTCAAAACAAATGGAATGAATAGAAACTGAAAAAGTCAAAACCTGACTGCTTTGAAATGTTATACTTACATTCTAGGCAGTTTGTACTTGGTAATGACACACGCGCACACACACGATGGCACCCGGAAACCACACACACACACACACACAAGACAGATGAGGATGATGGCGTTGGGAGGAGGAATGAAAGAGCTGGAGTTGGAATAATCATCCATCAGGAAATAATTAGGGTTAGCAATTAACATTGAGAGAGACTCACACTATCTATCCCCACAGATAACAGCTATGCACTCTCTTCAATAAACCACAGATAGGCCTACATTTTCCGTTTGCGTGCACAATTATTTTATTTTCCCACCCCCTCACAAATATACACACACACCCCCCCATCGGTCTTACTCACACTGCCTCACATCCTCCCATACTGAACACTCCCAAAACTACCCACAGACCACACTGTCCGTCACACACCCCCATACACGTTTTCCCATGTTACCTGGATCTGTTCTGGGGTCCATTGGTCCAGGTTGACAGATTTGTCTAAGGAGATATGGATGCCCAGGTTCCAGCATATACACATGAAGATCCCCAGGTTCCATGATGCCCACAGCGGACCTACACAGACGCACATAAACTCAGCAAAAAAAATAAACGTCCTCCCACTGTAAACAGCGATTATTGTCAGCAAACTTAACATGTGTACATATTTGTATGAACATATCAAGATTCAACAACTGAGACATAAACTGAACAAGTTCCACAAACATGTGACTAACAGAAATTGAATAATGTGTCCCTGAACAAAGGGGGGGATCAAAATCAAAGTAACTGTCAGTATCTGGTGTGGCCACCAGCTGCATTAAGTACTGCAGTGCATCTCATCCTCATGGACTGCACCAACTTTGCCAGTTCTTGCTGTGAGATGTTACCCCACTCTTCCAACAAGACACCTGTAAGTTCCCAGACATTTCTGGGGGGGAATGGCCCTAGCCCTCACCCTCCGATCCACAGGTCCCAGATGTGCTCAATGTGATTGAGATCCGGGCACATTGCTGGCCATGGCAGAACACCATGGCAGAACACTGACATTCCTGTCTAGCAGGAAATCACGCACAGAACGAGCAGTATGGCTGGTGGCATTGTCACCACATGAGGGAGGAGTACCACATGAGGGAGGAGGATGTCTTCCCTGTAATGCACACCGTTGAGATTGCCTGCAATGAAAACAAGCTCAGTCCAATGATGCTGTGACACACCGCTCCAGAGCACAGGACTCGGTGTAATGCTCATTCCTTCGACGATAAACGCGAATCCGACTCGTCAGTGAAGAGCCCTTTTAACCAGTCCTCTCTGGTCCAGCGAAGGTGGGTTTGTGCCCATAGTCAACATTGTTGCCGGTGATGTCTGGTGAGAACCTGTCTTGCAACAGGCCTACAAGCCCTCAGTCCAGCCTCTATCAGACTATTGCGGACAGTCTGAGCACTGACGGAGGGATTGTGCATTCCTGGTGTAACTCGGGCAGTTGTTGTTGCCATCCTGTACCTGTCCCACAGGTGTGATGTTCGGACGTACCGATCCTGTGCAGGTGTTGTTACATGTGGTCTGCGACTGCGAGGATGATCAGCTGTCCGTCCTGTCTCCCTGTAGCGTTGTCTTAGGAGTCTCACAGTAAGGACAATGCAATGTATTGCCCTGGCCTCATCTGCAGTCCTCGTGCCTCCTTGCAGCATATCTAAGGCACGTTCATGCAGATGAGCAGAGACCCTGAGCATCTTTCTTTTTGTGTTTTTTAGAGTCAGTAGAAAGGCCTCTTTAGTGTCCAAAGTTTTCATAACTGTGAGCTTAATTGCCTACCGTCTGTAAGCTGTTAGTGTCTTAATGAACATGCACCTGTGAAACGGTCATTCATTGGTTGTGGTTCATTGAACAAGCATGGGAAACAGTGTTTAAACCCTTTACAATGAAGATCTGTGAAGTTATTTGGATTTTTACGAATTATCTTTGAAAGACAGCGTCCTGAAAAAGGGCCGTTTCTTTTTTTGCTGAATTTAGTAAATGTTCTGGTACTGTTTTGATTACAGTCCAGCATTGACACCAAATCCTTCAACTAAGTGTGTTCCTGTCTGAAGAGCATTGATTAGCCGATTAGTCAGAACCCCCTGCCATAGATCAACCTCTGACGGACTACAGAACCTAAAATCAGCCAACCTAACAAACACATCCACTAAAACACACACACAGGGCCCTGGATCCTCAATGAGTGACAGTGGCTCTTTCCAACTCGGGGTGACAGGCAGTCGAGCTTGAAATTAAAGCCCCTACCGTCAACCTGAGGACAGGGCCTTACGTACGTGTGTGTGTGTGTGTGTGTGTGTGTGTGCGTGTGTGTGTGTGTGTGTGTGTGTGTGTTACAGGGGAGCTGGTGGCCGTCAGAGGTAGCAGACAGTTCTCCAGAAGACACTGACAGGTTGTCTCAGGAGCTTCTTACTACTGGCCTTATCTGTAACACCATTGTTCAAAGCTGTCGAAAATTAAATCCACACTGAAAGTGCTTGAGGAACAAGTGGCTGTAGATAAAGTTGCACTCAACCACTCAAACAGAGTTAGGCTCGATATTTTTGTCATACCCATGATTTGATGATTGGCATGCCTATCTGATCCTAGATCTGTGGTTAAGGGGACAACTTCTACCTCTGGCGCTGAGGAACAGTGTTCTGCTACTCCCTGGTGGGGGCTGGATGCTGTACAGTCCAGGGTAGGTCGTAGCTAATCTCGTTCCCAGACACTTCCACCCAAATTGGCGAATAGGTCTGGTGGACCAACGCATCAAACTTGGCCAATACAGATAAATAGGGAAAAACTCCCGACGCATAGGCTTTGGCTTAAAAATCGGCTTTCCCCCTAACCCTCCCAAGTATGTGTCTTCTGCGCACCACAAGTTTCTGCCTCCATTTGGAGCCACGCCTCGCTGTCGTGTGATTCGCTAAAATTAAAAGACAAATAATTTACTCAGTAAGGTCACTGAAATACAATTCTATGGTCCCACTATGGCCAATTTTTAATCGTTGATGTTCCAGGCTTTTGTGTGCAATAGCCTGGGGACGAGGTTAGGTTGTACCACTAGCTCTCACAGAAGACAAGCCGTGCTCAGATTAGTTAAGGACTGCAGTAACTCACACAGCACAGTACATATTCTACAAGCAAGAATGCCACATGCATACACACTAGGGGTGTGCACCTTCCCTTTCAATGACAATTTGATACACATCTAGATATATGGGCTCCGATATGATACAGCAATGATATGTTTTAGTTCAAAGCGAGTCGGTCGATTTGGTTTCATTAGAGGAACGAAACGATGCGGTCGATTTGGTTTCATTAAAAGGAACGAAACGATGCGGTCGATTTGGTTTCATATGATGCGGTTCGATGCACTAACATCCATTTTCCATTCAAAATTGTAATCTGCTGCTGATGGAGCTCTGGAACTCTGAACTCGGTCTGTCTGTCTGAATCTCAGAGCAGTGTGGTAAGTGAACAGAAATAGAATTCATAGATATCCTCTAAGACCAAATTACTAGGCTACTTCTGTCACCTGAAGAAAATGAAGTGCAGTGTGTATTATGGATAACACAAAGTACTGTTTGGTTGAGAGATCATCAGATTGGGCCTCCGTCAATTCCCTGACTCTCACAGAGTTAAAGGACTTATGTCACCACCTGTTGGCAATGCCAGGAACAGTAGGCAGGTCTCATGATGAGGACACAGAGAAGATGGTTTCTCTTACTATTTGGAGCAATGTTTCCCAAATGTTGAGAGCTGTTGCAGAAACAAGTCTACCTGCAGGACATCCGACAAGGTGTTGTGTGAGGCTAAAAATCCAGTTCCATTGGATCTGGCTCCCACAGGTTTGCCACAGATAATACGTTCTAAATGGATGCATCTATCACCATTATCACCAAGCCAAGTGGCGGGAAGAGGAAGAAGACTGAGCTAGAAGAAACTTGTCCGACATTCTGCTTACTTCCTCATCGATGAAACATTCGATCTCAATACAGTTCTGTTCCCAAAACTAGAACCTGTTACAAACAGAGTGCGCAAGGTTTTGTCGACTTGACACTTTCTAAAAGTTTCAGAGAATTTGATTGTTTAGAAGGAGTGCAAGAGTGAATTGAGTTATTGCACACGGGCACTTCAGAGTAGGCATTCCCTAATGGAAATATGCAAATTCCTGTTAAAATGTGCCACTAAGATCTGACGAGCTCCTGCTTGGCTCTGCCCACCTCCTTGCTTGTTCTGCCCACTATGCTTCATTTGCTTCCAATTGGAAACAACACTGGTGGTGTTGGGTTAGTTACTAGTGTCTTTAGCTTTACCTTGGCTAGGCCTACATTCGGTAGAGACAGAAGTTGGCTGCCCTCTCCTTCATACAGCAGGCTGAGAAAGAGAGAGAGAGAGGGGGGGGGGGGGTTAAGAAAAGGTTACAACAACTTTCTTGCCAAGCTGGCCTTCTTGCCAAGCTGGCCTTCTTGCCAAGCTGGCCTTTTTGCCAAGCTGGCCTTTTTGCCAAGCCTGCTGTACCAACACAGAGAAAATCATGCCAGTTCAGAGAGAGAGAGCCACTGTTATGAACATGACATGCCATGCTGGGTTGGCAGGTAGCCTAGTGGTTTTGAGCTTTGGGCCAGTAACCGAATGGTTGCTGGTTCAAATCCCAGAGCAGACTATGTGAAAAATCTGTTAATGCGCCCTTGCGCAAGGCTGTTAACCCTAATTGCTACTGTAAGTCGCTCTGAATAAGAGCTTCTTCTAAATGATTCAAACGCAAAATGTAGACAATACCCCTAGAAACACGTGCCAGTCCCGGCACAAGGGAGTAGGCTAGTTTAATGAGATAAAGGCCAGCATTCTTTTTTAGCGTAGATAGGCTTACAAACCTCGACACATAGCAGAGGTACACAAAAAGACTGGTTCAACATTTGTACACATTCACGCGCCGCATGCACATGCAGTAACACCTGAGCATACAGGGCAGTGTGCACACTGTACAGAAACGGAGACACAGGCAGGCAGGGTGAAATTACACCTGAGCAGCTCTGGCGAGTCACTTACTACACTGTAGGAGTCAAATCTGCCGGCCAACATCTTGTCTAATCACCATTATTACAGGTCTGTTACACATAGTTCTGGGTGCCTAGAAACACACATAGCCTAGCACTCCTCTCCCTGTTTCACAGCAGTTGCCCTTGTCACTGTGGTCAGTAGAGGTAAAGGACACAGATTTGGAGAACAGAGAATGACAGAAGGTGATTGAAGGAATAGGAGTGGGCATAGCCGTGGGAGTAGGGGTGCTAAGGGTGCTGCAGCACCCACTGAAAAATCTGAATACACTTGTTTGGTTATTACATGTTTCCATATGTGTTTATTTCATAGTTTTGAAGTCTTCACTATTGTTCTGCAATGTAGGAAATGGTTAAAAAAAACCTTGAATGAGTAGTTGTCCAAACTTTTGACTGGTACTGTGTGTGTGTGTATATATATACACACATGCACACACACACATATATAAATATATATATATACACACACACACACACAGAGTTGAAGTCAGAAGTTTACATACACCTTAGCCAAATACCTTTAAACTCAATTTCACAATTCCTGACATTTCATTCTAGTCTTAGGTCAGTTAGGATCACCACTTTATTTTAAGAATAATAGTGTGAATGTGAATGTGAAATGTCAGAATAATAGTAGAGATAATTATTTGTTTCAGCTTTTATGTCATCATCACATTCCCAGTGGGTCAGAAGTTTACATACACTCAATTAGTATTTGGTAGCATTGCCTTTAAATTGTTTAACTTGGGTCAAACGTTTCGGGTAGCCTTCCACAAGCTTCCCACAATAAGTTGGGTGAATTTTGGCCCATTCCTCCAGACAGAGCTGGTGTAACTGAGTCAGGTTTGTAGGCCTCCTTGCTCGCACATGCTTTTTCAGTTCTGCCCACAAATGTTCTATGGGATTGAGGTCAGGGCTTTGTGATAGCCACTCCAATACCTTGACTTTGTTGTCCTTAAGCCGTTTTGCCACAACTTTGGAAGTATGCTTGTGGTCATTGTCCATTTGGAAGACCCATTTGCGACCAAGCTTTAACTTCCTGACTGATGTCTTGAGATGTTGCTTCAATATATCCACATAATTTTCCACCCTCATGATGCCATCCATTTTGTGAAGTGCACCAGTCCCTCCTGCAGCAAAGCACCCCAACAACATGATGCTGCCACCCCTGTGCTTCACTGTTGGGATGGTGTTCTTCAGTTTGCAAGCATCCCCCTTTTTCCTCCAAATATAACGATGGTCATTATTGCCAAACAGTTATATTTCTGTTTCATCAGACCAGAGGACATTTCTCCAAAAAGTATGATCTTTGTCCCCATGTGCAGTTGCAAACCGTAGTTTTGCTTTTTTATTGGCGGTTTTGGAGCAGTGGCTTCTTCCTTGCTGAGCGGCCTTTCAGGTTATGTCGATGTAGGACTCGTTTTACTGTGGATATAGATACTTTTGTACCTGTTTCCTCCAGCATGTTCACAAGGTCCTTTGCCGTTGTTCTGCGATTGATTTGCACTTTTCGCACCAAAGTACGTTCATCTTTAGGAGACAGAACGCGTCTCCTTCCTGAGCGGTGTGACGGTTGCGTGGTCCCATGGCGTTAATACTTGTGTACTATTGTTTGTACAGATGAATGTGGTACCTTCAGGCGTTTGGAAATTGCTCCCAAGGATTAACCAGACTTGTGGAGGTCTATCATTTTTTTCTGAGGTCTTGGCTGATTTCTTTTTATTTTCCCATGATGTCAAGCAAAGAGGCACTGAGTGTGAAGGTAGGCCTTGAAATACATCCACAGGTAAACCTCCAATTGAAGTCAACTAGCCTATCAGAAGCTTCTAAAGCCATGACATAATTTTCTGGAAATGTCCAAGCTGTTTAAAGGCAGAGTCAACTTCATGTATGTAAACTTCTGACCCACTTGAATTGTTATAATTGTGAATTATAAGTGAAATAATCTGTCTGTAAATAATTGTTCGGAAAATTACTTGTGTCATGTACAAAGTAGATGTCCTAACCGACTTGCCAAAACTATAGTTTGTTAACAAGAAATTTGTGGAGTGACTGAAAAACAAGTTAATGACTCAAACCTAAGTGTATGTAAACTTCCGACTTCAACTGTAATATATATATAAATCAATAAAACGCAGCACCCCCCCATCCAAGTCGGAATTCCAAGTCGGAAACTGGCATCTTTCTAGAGCTCCGACGTTCCATCATGAAGATCATGAAGATTGAGTTTATCCACACACACACTTCAGAGTAGGCGTTCCCTAACGGAAATATATAGATGTCTGCTAGAACGGGCTAATAGGATCTTGCTAGCTCGTGCTTGGCTCTGCCCACCTCCTTGCTTTCTTCTGCCCACTATGACTAATTTGTTCCCATGGGAAACGACAGGCTGTGGTCTATCTTGGTTTAGTTATAAAAATCTTTGCTAGCATGATGGTGGAAAATGGTGTTTCATGAAGAAAGTACGCATATTTTCCATGTTTATTTCCGCCATTAGAGGAAATCAACACCTTGCAGCCTGAATGGAGAAGGTTTTAGGTACGAACCGATCCATGGGGATACCAGTTATTTGCCAGCTGCATACGATACCTTTGGAAGGTAGATGAAACCATCAATACCAGCTCAATATCGCCATCTGCCGGCCTTTGAGCTAGTGTCGAACATGCATTTGCAGCTAATAGTGAAATAAAAACTGACTGTCCATAAACAAGGGGTAATGTCACGTTCAAAACAACTGAAAACTCTGAAGAATATGAGATCAAATCATGACGTCAGTGATCTTCATGTCGGAGCGCTAGAAAGAGGCCAGAATTCCCGAGTTGGATGACCGTTCAAATCGATTTTTCCCAGTTGGAGTTCGTTTTCCCAGAGTTGTTTAGAACGCACAGAGGTCAGAGATGACCGAGTTCTAAGTTGTTTTGAACACGACATATATGCTAGTAAAACCCATCGTAAAGATTCGGGGTGTCCTCAAATCATGACGTCAGTGATCTTCATGTCGGAGCGCTAGAAAGCGTCCTCTGGCAACGGGGGTCTCCTTGGAGATGTTGAGCCCGAACCTGACACAGACCAAAACGGCTTAGGATCCAGAGGTTCCAGCGCCTTTGTCCTTGAGGGCTTCCCATTCAAGATCGCATCCGGAGGTACCTGTGTCTTCGTCCTCGGTTCTGTATCCCTCTCCTGTGGCTTCTACCTCGGGTTCAGATCCTCGGAGCTCCCACCCTCTTCAGACCGTGAGGCTGCCTGAGAGACCGGCTTATTCAACATCACCAGCTGTCATCATAGGCAGCTCTATGATGAGAAAAATCTCAGTTACCAAGGCAAAAACCCTGTGCTCTTCAGGAGCACGAGTACAGGACATCTGTATTGGCCGTTTGTTCTACGACAGATGCCGGGAGCTGACACTATCGTAGTCCATGTGAGGTCAAACGACATCAGGAGGACTAGCTCAGAACATCTGAAAATGGATTTTAAAGAACTGATTTCAGCATTAAAAGACTCCAAAAACGGCCAATAATTTCAAGTCCAGTACCATCGTTAGGCCGCGGGTGTGAAAGATTCAGCATGCTACTGGCATTATACATTTAGCTAAAATATTACCGTCGCTCTGCTGGAGTCACTTTTATAGAGAACTTTGACACCTTCTGGAAACACCTTCCATCCAAATCATCTTGGGTCCTGGACTCTGTCCACGCATTTCAAAACTGCATTGAAACAATGACTTATCAATGGCCCAAGACCAGCTCAGTTAATCCCTACCATTGTGACAATGAGTCGTCATAAAGCTGCATCAAATGTACATTGTCTTAGGGGGTTTGGCAGACACAATGTAAGTAACTTAATTTATGTCCCCCCTAATTTCCCTGAATACCTCTGATCCTACAGCTATTGTACGCAGTAATCATGAGCCTATGAACCAGAGTTACACTGTTAGCACTGAGGTGGTGTGTCCTAGTGGGAAGACCACTTTGTGCAGGGTGAGCTGCACAATCAGCTCCAATATAAATAACATGAGTAAGTCTACTTCTGTGTATCTTCCCAATAAAGCATTAAAAACAATCAACAACAGCAACCCAGAGAAGTGCAAAAAATAGCCCATATTAACATATGCAGCCTGAGAAACAAGGTTCATGAAGTCAATAACTTGCTTGTAAAAAAATTACATTCATATTCCGACTATCTCTGAATCTCACTTAGATAGTGCCTTTGATATAGTGGTAGCAATACATGGTTATAACATCTACCGAAAAGACAGAAATGCCAACATGGTGGTGCTGCGGTCTATATTCAGAACTGCATTTCTGTAGAGATAAGAGACAATCTAATGTTAGATACTGTTGAGGTAATATGGCTACAAGTTCATCTTCCTCACCTAAAGCCCATTCTTGCATCCATGGTGCTTGCCTACGGAGCTGTGAGGGGAACGGCACCTCCGTACCTTCAGGCTCTGATCAGGCCCTACACCCAAACAAGGGCACTGCGTTCATCCACCTCTGTCCTGCTCGCCTCCCTACCTCTGAGGAAGTACAGTTCCCGCTCAGCCCAGTCAAAACTGTTCGCTGCTCTGGCACCCCAATGGTGGAACAAACTCCCTCACGACGCCAGGTCAGCGGAGTCAATCACCACCTTCCGGAGACACCTATAACCCCACCTCTTTAAGGAATACCTAGGATAGGATAAAGTAATCCTTCTAACCCCCCCCCCCCCCCCTTAAAAGAGTTAGATGCACTATTGTAAAGTGGTTGTTCCACTGGATATCATAAGGTGAATGCACCAATTTGTAAGTCGCTCTGGATAAGAGCGTCTGCTAAATGACTTAAATGTAAATGTAAATGTTGTGGGAGGCTGCTGTAAACCACCAAGTGCTAACAGTCAGTATCTGGATAATATGTGTGAAATGCCTAATGGTGTATGTGATATCAACAGAGAGGTATATTGACTGGCTCTCAGCAAGCTGCCACCTCAAGAAAAGACTTCAAACTGTTGCCAGTGCCTGCAACCTGGTTCTACTAATCAATCAACCTACCTGTCGCATTCTGATCTTAGTTCCTTTTTTATGTCTCCTTTTTGGTTTGGTCATGGTGTGAGGTGGGGTGGGCATTCTATGTTTCATTCTAGGTTTTGTTCTAGGTTTTGTATGTCTGTGTTTGGCCTGGTATGGTTCCCAATCGTTGTCTCTGATTGAGAACCATACTTAGGTACCCTGTTCCCACCTGTGTTTGTGGGTAGTTGTTTCCTGTTTTGTCACCTGATAGGACTGTTTAGTTTTTTGGTGTTTTCTCCTTTGTTATTTTTGTGTTCAGTTCAATAAATTTAACATGGACACCTACCACGCTGCATTTTGTTCTGATCCTTCATACTCCTTGTCAGAAGAAGACAATCGTTACACTACCGGGGTATTTAGTAGCACAGGAATGAAATCATCAACATGTATTGATCATATCTTTACTTATGCTGCAGAAATTTGCTTTAAAGCAGTATTTAAGTCCATAGAATGTAGTGATCACAATATGGTAGCCATGTCTAGGAAAACCAAAGTTCCAAAGGCTGGGCCTAATATAGTGTAAAAGAGGTCATACAATATGTTTTGTAGAGATTCTTATGTATTTTCTGGTGGGTGCTGTGTAATGAGGAGCAACAAGATGCTGTACTTGACACATTTATGAAATTGCTTATTCCAGTTACTAATAAGCACGCACCCATTTAATAAAATGACTAACAACTGTTAAATTTCCTTGGATTGATGAGGAATTGAAAAATTGTATGGCTGAGAGGGATGAGGCAAAAGGTATGGCAAATAAGTCTGGCTGAATGGCAATATACTGCAAATTAAGAAATCATGTGACTAAACTAAATAAAAATAAACTATACTATGAAACAAAGATGAATGATAAAAAGCTTTAAAGCACCTTAAATGAAATTTTGGGAAAAAAGCCAACTCGGCTCCATCATTCATTGCCTCATTCATCACAAAACCCACTGACTTTTTCATTGGCCAGATAAGCAAACTTAGGGATGACATGCCAGCAACAAACGCTGACACTACACATCTGAGTATATCTGACCAAATGATGAAAGACAAGAATTGTACTTTTGATTTCTGTCTATGTGTAAGAGGTGAAAAAAATATTGTTGTGTATCTACAATGACATGCCGGATCTGACAATCTGGATGGAAAATGACTGAGGATAATAGGTGACAATATTGCCACTCCTATTTGCCACATATTCAAATTAAGCCAACTAGAAAGTGTGTGCCCTCAGACCTGGAGGGAAGCTAAAGTCATTCCGCTACCCAAGAATAGTAAAGCCCCCTTTATTGGCTCAAATAGCTGACCAATCAGCCTGTTACCAACCCTTAGTAAACTTCTGGGGGAAAAAATGTGTTTGACCAGATTTAATGCTATTTCACAGTAAACAAATTGACAACATACTTTCAGCACGCTTATTTTTTACCATCAGCTTTGCAATGCAAGACAAAGGCCATGACGTATTATTCCAGCCCAGGCACAATTTAGGTTTTGGCCACTAGATGGCAGCATTGTATGTGCAAAGTTTTAGACTGATCCAATGAACCACTGCATATCTGTTCAAAATGTTGTATCAAGACTGCCCAAACGTGCCTCATTGGTTTATTAAAACATTTTCAAGTTCATAATTGTGTACTCTCCTCAAACAATAGCATGTTATTATTTCACTGTAATAGCTATAGTAAATTGGACAGTGCAGTTAGATTAACAAAAATTTAAGCTTTCTGCCCATATCAGATATGTCTGTGTCCTGGGAAATGTTCATGTTAACCTCATGCTAATCACATTCGCCTACGCTAATCACATTCGCCTACGTTAGCTTAACCGTCACATGAGGGGGACACCGATCCTGTAGAGCACAGGTGTCAAACTCATTCCACGGGGGGCCGAGTGTCTGCGGGTTTTCGCTCCTCCCTTATACTTGATTGATGAATTAACATCACTAATTAGTTAGGAACTCCCCACACCTGGTTGTCTAGGGCTTTATTGAAAGGAAAGACCAAAAACCTGCAGACACAAGGCCCTCCGTGGAATGAGTTTGACACACCTGCTGTAGAGGTTATAATTAAAACCCTGAATGGGAGACCAAAGGGTAGCTCTAGATACATAAATTCTCCAGTAGGTGCTGCCCAGTCTATAGTTTTTTTTTCTGACAGTGGATATAAGGTTGAACATCTGACATTGTTTTAAAGGTACAAATCCAACATTTTTTTACGAAGTTTGTCTATGTTGAAATTTGGTTACTATGATTACAATCCTGTGGTTGAAATTTCACCCTCAAATAACGTTGATGACTTTATTTCAAATCCAATGTATTTGACTGCACGTTTGTTTATTCCATGTGTAACTCTGTGTTGTTTGTGTCGCTTTGCTTTATCTTGGCCAGGTCGCAGTTGTACATGAGAACTTGTTAACAACTGGCCTACCTGGTTAAATAAAGGTGAAATAAATAAATAAATAAAAATGTGGTTTGTGACGTATTTCAACTCTCAATTATACAAGTCGTTTCTTAGTCTCACCACTAGGTGTCTATCTTTACCATGACACTATTCCCCTCATTTCAAAAGTTTCGACATGACGTGTTAATGGAAAAATCAGTTTCTATCTATTTTCTACTGCAGTCTCAAAACAGCCTCCTTTTCTAATTACTAATTTATATCCATTCCACCACACAATTTGAGATATTTCTTGATATTCAATCATTTTGGGTTTTGCATGTATAATTGATTATTGAAGATTGTGCCTCATGAGCTTAGTACAACAATATTGCCATATCACAACCCAAAATATAATTTTTTGTATTTTGTCTTTGTTAACAATAGCCTCAAAATATGTAAAATCATGTCAATTATGGACTGTCATCGCTTGAATCCATGATTCTGAGAGTGTTTACATGTGTCCTGTCTGTCTCTCTGATATTTGAGACCATCTGTCAAAGAAAAGTGTTGTTCTGCAGGAATGATCAAGCAGGGAGGTAAAGGTGGTCCAACCATAGGGGTTCGTCGTCCAACTCAGCTGACTCCGTGGCTGTGAAGATGAGTCATGATGACTGCTCATGGAAAGGTGAGATTCATTATACTCAACCCAGTAGCGTAAAAAAAAAAAACGATATGACATGTAAGCCTATCCTATTTTACATGGTTGATGATTATTTTAATTTACATGCTAAATAATGTGTCAGAGGCACTCAAATCTGCTTCCGTACGTGGCCACTATGTCCCAAGGAAAACTATACTGAATAAAAATATGAATGAAACATGATTTTACTGAGTTACAGTTCATATAAGGAAATCAGTCAATTGAGAAAAAAAAACAAATATTGGGCCTAATCTATGGATTTCACATGACTGGGAATACAGATATGCATCTGTTGGTCACAGATACCTTAAAAAAAAAGGGGGCCTCAGGAATTCGTCACGGTATCTCTGTACATTCAAATTGCCATCAATAAAATGCAATTGTGTTCATTGTCCGTAGCTTATGTTTGCCCATACGATAATCCCACCGCCACAATGGGGCTACTCTGTTCAGAACGTTGACATTAGCAAACCGCTCACCTACATGACACCATATACATGGTCTGTGGTTGTGAGGCTGGTTGGATGTACTGCCAAATTCTCTAAAACAACGTTGGAGGCGGCTTATGGTAGAGAAATTAACATTAAATTCTCTGACAACAGCTCTGGTGGACTTTCCTGCAGTCAGCATGCCAATTGCACGCTCCCACAAAAGTTGAGACATCTGTGGCATTGTGGTGTGACAAAACTGCAGTGGCCTTTTATTGCCTCCAGCACAAATCAAATCAAAGTTTATTTGTCACGTGCGCCGAATACAACAGGTGTAGTAGACCTTACAGTGACATGCTTACTTACAGGCTCTAACCAATAGTGCAACAAAGGTGTTAGGTGAACAATAGGTAAGTAAAGAAATAAAACAACAGTAAAAAGACAGGCTATATACAGTAGCGAGGCTATAAAAGTAGCGAGGCTACATACAGACACCGGTTAGTCAGGCTGATTGAGGTAGTATGTACATGTAGATATGGTTAAAGGGACTATGCATATATGATGAACAGAGAGTAGCAGTAGCGTAAAAGCTGGGTTGGCGGGTGGCGGCACACAATGCAAATCGTCCGGGTAGCCATTTGATTAGCTGTCCAGGAGTCTTATGGCTTGGGGGTAAAAACTGTTGAGAAGCCTTTTTGTCCTAGACTTGGCACTCCGGTACCGCTTGCCATGCGGTAGTAGAGAGAACAGTCTATGACTGGGGTGGCTGGGGTCTTTGACAATTTTTAGGGCCTTCCTCTGACACCGCCTGGTGTAGTCCTGGATGGCAGGCAGCTTAGCCCCAGTGATGTACTGTGCCGTACGCACTACCCTCTGTAGTGCCTTGCGGTCAGAGGCCGAGCAATTGCTGTACCAGGCAGTGATGCAACCAGTCAGGATGCTCTTGATGTTGCAGCTGTAGAACCTTTTGAGGATCTCAGGAACCATGCCAAATCGTTTTAGTTTCCTGGGGGGGAATAGGCTTTGTCGTGCCCTCTTCACGACTGTCTTGGTGTGCACCTGTGTAACGATCATGCTGTTTAATAAGCTTCTTGATATGCCACACCTGTCAGGTTGATGGATTATCTTGGCAAAGGATAAATGCGCACTCACAGGGATGTAAACAAATTTGTGCACAACATTTTTGCAAAATAAGCTTTTTGTGAATATGGAACATTTCTGGGACATTTTATTTCAGCTCATGAAACATGGGATCAACACTTTACATGTTGCATTTATGTTTTGGTTGAGTGTAGTTTAATTACTAGTTGAACTACCTTAACAACTCTGACATTACACATCCTTTAGTGATTAGCATAACAGTTTACAGTATAGTCATCACGATAACATAAGATATATTTCTTAAAACAGATCAATATCTTTGGTTTTGTACCGTTGATGTTATCACTCGCGCTGGGGTGCGCAGGACTTAGAATGCAGAGTTCATTTTCGAACTCTCAACCCACTGGGCACATGTCGTCATTTCAATGTTGAATCAATGAGATGTATTTATTCACCCACTCAAAAATAATTCCCAATGTGTTATCACTATGCTTCAACCATCTAAAAGCACAACGAAATTCCAATGGAAAATTATGTTTGATTATGTTTTATCTAAATGTGATAGAACTGCGCTTTCAACTATTTAAAAAACACAACAAGGCTCAAATGAGAATACAACATCAGATACACTTTTGGAAAAAGTACCCAATGTCATACTTGAGTAAAAGTAAAGATACCTTAATAGAAAATGACTTAAGTATAAGTCAAAATCACCCAGTAAAATCTACTTGAGTACAAGTCTAAAAGTATTTGGTTTAAAATATATTTAAGAATCAAATGTAAATGTAATTACTCAAATATACTTAAGTATCAAAAGTATAAATCATCTCAAATTCCTTATATTAAGCAAACCAGACGTCACCATTGTGTGTGTATGTATATATATATATATATATATATATATATAGCTTGAACTTTCAATGATTAGGCTACATAAGATATTTATAGTTACAGTAACCTCAAAATGTAGCCTCGGATGTGTTACGCATTTTAAGGTTGAATGAATACTTTTACATTAGTTTGTAAGGTATTCTTAACTTTAGGCTTTTTACCAATGCACCACACAACCAATAAACAATGCATACTGACTTCGGGCGCTTCATTATCATGGTTTGTGTTTTCAACACCACAATAAATTGACATAGTCTATCTCGACTGTAAGGGCTGTCGCCCTCCTCTTCCTCGGACGAGGAGAGAAGGATCAGTGGACCAATACGCAGCATTCGGGAAATAAGCCATCTTTTATTTGACACGATGGCAACACGAAAACAAAACACTTTCAAAATACAAAACAAGAAAACGACGTAGACGAAAACCTGAACATGAACTTACATCACTAACGTAAAACTCACGGACAGGAACAGACTACATCAAAACGAAACGAACAGCCAAACAGTCCCGTATGGTGCAAACATAACACAGATACGGAAGACAATCACCCACAACGAACACTGTGACAACGCCTACCTAAATATGACTCTTAATTAGAGGAACGCCAAACACCTGCCTCTAATTAAGAGCCATACCAGGCAACACAAAACCAACACAGAAACAGAAAACATAGAATGCCCACCCAACCTCACGTCCTGACCAACTAACACACATAACAACTAACATAAATAGGTCAGGAACGTGACATCGACAAACAGAAAAAACATCCCCTCCCTACCTTATAGGCTTACCCAGTGTCGAAGGCATGGCAATCTCCGAATGTCATTCAACTTTTATATTTATTTCTCTTTCCATTTATCATTGGGCCGCTGAGCAGTTTCGATTGATTGATTTTATTTGTCATTTAAAGAAATACATACGGTACACAAAGATACACAAAGATTTTCATTTTCCGCACATTTGAGAAATTTTTCTGACATCCATATGCATTGAGATCCGTCCTGGCACAACCAGCTCCATTAATAAACGAGGGATGTTGGCCAAATGAGCCACATTTACGTTCCCTTAAAAACAGCTATAACAAATTACAAAAACACTATTCCTTGTGTTTCTATATGTAGCATATGCAAAACTTTATAGCCTATTTTTTTGTTTTTTAGACTACTTTCCAAAAATAATAATTGTCCACCTCACAGTTCAGCTTTCAGAGATTTGAGTACTAAATGTATTGGGGGGGCGACATCTGGAGAGAAAAAAAATCATGCTTTGTGGTATTTCGCGAAGGCTCTATGTTAAACAGATCGCACTATACGTTTTTGTGCGTGTAGATATGGTTGTCCTTGTTTGATAGACCCATTGGACGTCTTTCAGTGATGTTCCTATCGGCGGATTCATTGCTAAATATACAAGCTGACACAGTTTTTCCACTCTCTGAAAGACTACAACGAGTGGGGTGGTGCTTCGTGCTCTGGCCTGGTCCCTCCCCCAATGTGGGCCTTTTTGAAAGGGATGCGGACAGACCGCAATGGCTTCAAATGATTCCTCTCACCACAAATCCGACATTGGAGCAATTTTCTGTGTACTACTAGCTACATGGAGACATTCAACTATACATGTTTCAACCAGAGTATACAAATATTTTCATAAGCATGCCATATCTTTCTATTAGCCTAGTTATCGTTCTAAATGTAATCTCTGTGCCTGTGCACATGTATGCATGGTCAACTATTCTACCCTAATGTTGATGTTATGCTGACACAGTTCAACTGTCATTCACACAGTATAATTGATTTAATTTTTTTGCCTTACAGACAATACTGGGTGGTGCCTGGGCTTCTTCCTGCAGTGGATTCTATATAGATAGAAACAGAATTCCTTTGCCTGCGTGTGTCATTGAAGCAGAACGGTATCCCTTGAACTGTATCTCTTTTGAAGATCATGCTGGATTTCAAGCAGAAGATGACTCAAGATGTGCAGAGTGGCAGTTTGACCATGACAACACTCTGCACACAGCTGTACAAATATTCCCTGAACTTTACTACACTGATCATACTATATTTTCTTACTATATGTGGCTTTGTGAATGGCATATTCATCATGACCACCTTTCCCATCATCTGCTGTTCACCAGTTCTCTTAGCTACAGATTGTTACACCAGATAATGTGATTTAACCACAGAAAATGTGTAGTGTTTGGTGTAACACAAATAATGTTTTTACCAACCTTAGCTTGGCAATGCTGTCTTCGTCCTCGATTTGTGGAAAAAGGAGGCTCATAAAAGGTCCATGTCCAGTTGCAGGGGATCAGTTTGAATTTAAAAAAAATGCTCTGTTATTAAAATAAATACTTCTTTTGCCCCATTAAGTAATCCAAGAATGTGTACGCCACCATCTTGTCTATTTCAAGTCTCCTCTCATTGATCGAGACAGGTGGGTGTCCACCCCAAAGTGTCGCATGTCATGATGACTGACACGTGCCTCGATCAATGAAAAATCTTTGGTTAAATCACATTATCTGGTGTAACAATCTGTAGCTACAGTTCTCTGCACTTTACTACACCTGAGACACACTCAAACACGCTGAACTGTATTACAATGTTCATACTGTAGTTTTTTGTAAGTTACTTTTCTCATATAACATTCTCGTTGAATACCCAATTCTCTTTTTGAGTTAGCATTAAATAGTGTACACTCCCCTGTATTTTAGATTTTCACAGACATTCTTTGGACATACGTATTTGAATGTCTATCATTTATTTGGTGCTACAGAGCCCTGTACAGCTTATATAAATCTATTCTGGGAATCTATAAAGGCAGACAACTTTTGAAGGATGATAGAAAAGATCCATACTTATTTTATGTTGGTTCTACGTGGTCTTATGCTGAGCCATACTGGCTGCATTTACACAGGCAGCCCAATTCTGATCTTTTTTCCACTAAATTATCTTTTGACCAATAACATCAGATCTTTTTCAGAACTGATCTGATTTGTCAAAAGGCCAATTAGTGGGAAAAATATCAGAATTGGGCTGTTTGTGTAAACACAGCCATAGTCCTTCATCCAGCTTCAGTACACTGGCAATGGTGTTTGGCATGGTGGGCTGTGGAAGCTGACACTCTTTGTGCTTGTGGCGAATGGTCTTGTCTGAGGTTTACGGCCAGCTGGATAAGACTGCCTAAAGTGGTGTAAGGCTCATAGACCTTGACCACCAACTGTTTGGACCTCTTGCAGAAGATTTTCTGGTACTGTACGGCTCCTGGGAAGACATGGTTGTGTTATGTGGTGATACCATTTTACACTTTTTGTGGAAGGGACGTAAGGCAACACGCCATTGTCCTTGGGTGTGTTTACAGACATATTCAATATCTCGCTATCCCAGTATGCTGTCCCCACTTGCTTCAAGATGTTCACCATTGTTCCTGGAACCAAGAAAGCAAAGGTAACTGAACTAAATGACTATCGCCCCGTAACACTCACTTCTGTCATCATGAAGTGCTTTGAGAGGATAGTTAAGGATATATGACCTCTACCTTACCTGACATGCTAGACCCACTTTAATTTGCTTACCACCCCAATAGATCCAAAGACGATGCAATCGCCAACGCACTGCACACTGTCCCTTTCCATCTAGACAAGAGGAATACATATGTAAGAATGCTGTTCATTGACTATAGCTCAGCATTCAACACCATAGTAGTCTCCAAGCTCATCATTAGGTTGGGCCCTGGGTCTGAACCCTACCCTCTGCAACTAGGTTTTAGACTTCCTTACAGTCTGCCCCCAGGTGGTGAAGGTAGGAAATAACACCTCACCTCCGCTGATCTTCAACACAGGGGCCCCACAATGGTGCATGCTCTGCCTCCTCCTGTACTCCCTGTTCACCCATGACTGTGTGGCCACGCACACCTCCAACTCAACCCTCAAGTTTGCAGACGACACAAAAGTAGTAGGCCTGATTACCAACATTGACGAGACAGCCTACATGGAGGAGGTGAAGGCCCTGGGAAAGTGGTGCCAGGAAAATAACCTCTCACTCAACGTCAACAAAACAAAGGAGCTGATTGTGGACTTCAGGAAACACCAGAGGGAGCACGCCCTTATCCACATCGACGGGACCGCATTGGAGAAGGCGGATCACTGACGATCTGAAATGGTCCACCCACACAGACAGTGTGGTGAAGAAGGCACAACAGCAACAGCGCCTCTTCAACCTCAGGAGGCTGAAGAAATTTGGCTTGGCCCCTTAAACCCTCACAAACCTTTACAGATGCACAATTGAGAATATCCTGTCGGTGTCACTCCTGCTCCTCCCCTCCGGCGTACAATGTCGCCAGAATACTAACCAAGGATTCCTGGGATTCACCATTACGCACACCTGGAACTCATCATTACGCGCAACTGTTAATCATTATGATTCACACCTGGACTCCATTACCTTCATCATTTCCTCCCCTTTATATGTCACTCTCCCATGTTCACTTACCAGTCGGCAGCTCACCATTGATTTGAACACTTTAAAACTGTGTTTTGACATTGGGCTATTTATCAAAATGTGTTATCAACAGGAAGCAACGACTGCATCATTTTAAACTTAAGTTTTAGGAATATAAAAATAAATATCCAATGGTATTGTACTTAATCAGGTAAAACCTTCTGAATATAATTTACACTGTAAATGTAAATATTATCCACAAAACATGACGTGCCCCTTATAATTACACACCCATCAGTTATGCAAGCTAACAACCAGCATAGAAAACAAGCTACTGTAGCTTGCTAGCTAACTAGCTGTGTTGTTCCATGCATGTTTGGCTGTGGCCTTGAGGGCGGCATACAACCTGGGAGACCCAGTTGCCTGTCAGGCATCGTTCAGGGCTTAAAAGCCCAGCATCACGATCAATGCAGCCACAGGGCTCATTGATGAAGTGATTATCTTGCATCTGAACAAATAATGGATGATGCGTGATCTCGACAAAACAACTTTTGTTATGTGGTGATCATGAGTTAAATAAGTCATGATCTTGACATAATGAGGGAAATATTTTGTTTTATTCATATGTCCTGGACTTCCATCCTTATGTTATCTTGTACACTTATTTTTTATAGATTTGTATTTCAATATACTTTAATTTACAAATAAAAGCATGTTTATGGTAAGGTGTGAGTGTGGAGAAGTTAATAATGACATGTCTCAAGCTGGACACATTGGCAGCCAGAATTTTTAGTCTCCACAGAGTGTTCACAGGAAGGCCAAAAAGATAATCAAGGACATCAACCACTCGAGCTACGGCCTGTTTGCCCCACTATCATCCAGAAGGCGAGGTCAGTACAGGTGCATCAAAGCTGGGACCGAGAGACTGAAAAACAGCTTTTATCTCAAGGCCATCAGACTGCTAAAACTTCTTCAGGATCGGTGGGCCCCCTGCAGGACGGTTGGACTAACGTAGGCTAATGTGATTAGCATGAGTAACAAGAACATTTCCCAGGACATAGACATATCTGATATTGGCTTAAATTATTGTTAATCTAGCTGCACTGTCCAATTTACTATAGCTATTACAGTGAAAGAATACCACGCTATTGTTTGAGGACAGTGCACAGTTTTGAACATGAAAAGTTATTAATAAACAAATTAGGCACATTTGGACAGTCTTGATACAACAGTTTGAACAGAAATGCAATGGTTCATTGGATCAGTCTAAAACTTTGCACACACTGGTGCCATCTAGTGGCCAAAATCTGGTACAAAGAATTTCCGCAAACTTCAAAGTGCTTCCTTTCAAATGGTACCAAGAATGTGCATATCCTTGCTTCAGGGCCTGAGCTACAGGCAGGGAGATTTGGGTATGTCATTTTACATATCTTGCATTTCTCATCATATGTATATACTGTATTCTATACCATTGTACTGTGTCTTAGTCCGTTCTGCTCTGACATTGCTCATCCATATGTACATAGTCTTAATTCATTCCTACTTAGATTTGTGTGTATTGGGTATATGTTGTGTAATTTGTTAACTATTACTTTACAAATTGTACAATTACTATTACACATTTGATTTGATTTGATTTTACGCACCATGTTCCCCTTATCCTACAGTCGATGGAGAAACCAACTTGAGTGTTCAGAGATAACACTTCCGTTATTCCGACTGGCATGGAAGTGGCTAGAGTCTTCCGAGGTTGAAGGATAATTAGTCTGAAACTAGGGAATTTGGTGCAGTGTGCTCCCTCACTGTTTGCACCCGGTTTAGCTTAATCGAACTCCCTCATTGTCTGAAACGAGGCGGGGCTTAAATTCCAATGGGATGAGTTGCCTCCTGCTACGTCACTCTGGGATAGGCTGCTAGCACTCCACCGAACTAGTACGCTGTCAGCGGTGTTTCAGGCTGGATAGGCACCTACGTTCTCGGGAAACTATTGCAAAAATATATAAACAAAATCTTCGCACATATCCGTGTTATTTGATCGGTTTGGGTAATGGCCAGGCAATAATTTGAGATTCGAACGCAATGCGTTTCCGTACACGACTACCAACTTCTAAGCAATACAATCGCCACTAAAAACTTTCTTTTTCAGAAGGCCTTGCATTTTGTTACAACAGGTCCACGGCATTTGAAGAGAGGAGACTGATTAGGCTATTAGACAACGAAATACATTGTATTATCTTTGGCCTTTTTTACAATTCAACAACAAGAAGAGAACTCATCGACTCGATTATATTGGACAGACTACGGGACAGGATCAGGATTAAAAATACATTGAGCTGCAACGCCACCAGCTTTCCTAGATACTACGATCCAAGGAATTATTTAACTGGTTAAATGCGGTACGAGGCTAAAATGATGCCGGTGAGAAATTCTGCCTTTAATTGCTTGAGAAAAGTTGTCACCATACTCGCCTATTTGCTTCTATGGTAGAGATATCTTACGCAACATTGTAGCGTTCTCGTCGGGCATTAAATTGACACATGGGGCCTAGCCATACTGTTGGGTACATTGTTGTTATCTCCACCAATGTGTTTTCAGTCATAAAGAAAAACTCAAGTTGCATTACACGTTACACATTACAATTTACACCGTTTTAATTGTATGTATTGTGTGTGTGTGTGACTTTCTTTCTGTAGGGTTGATGCAATTTAATGGTAGGCTGCCTAATTCACGACAAATTCTAGATATTTAACAGATTTTCAGATAGTGTTCGTTCTTATAAAAACGGCACGTCTTGATGTTTTTGTAGAGCCCGCTAGGCTAAAACTTTTATGGTGGGAAACCTTTCAATTATTTATTCACTAGGAAGCTATTATTATTGTTTACATTGGGAAAACCCATACACAGCACTAAGGACTTGTAGAGAAGCCTAATGCATAATCAATCACCCGAGTGTCTACATTTATGTCCATAGGAGATTGAGCATTTCTCATCGATCTTTGTTCAAAAGCTCATTAATCCGATAGTTTTGACACAGATACATCATTTTGAACGTGGCAGGTATTGTTTTTCCTTGAACAAGTCACCAACCAACTCTGTAGTAGAGTGCTGCATTCCCGACAGAATTGCAGGTCCCGACAGATAATTCCCGCGCGGTCTTTTTTTACATGCTGCGGGTGGTCAGACAGAACTTTTGGATGACACGATTATTTTCTACCTATTGTATTAAAAGCAGCCCTGTTCCATTATTCACAGACTCAGAATTGACTGCGTCAAGTTCAGTAGCCATTATAGCCTGATGAAGACAGCTTCTCTGTCGAAACATTGGTTATTCAATTATTGCATCGGAGCTCCTAGAGTGCGGCTATAGCAGAGATACTGACGAGATGCTTGTCTCCGCAAGAATGGAATTTCTTGACCACAGAGTGGAACTGCGGGCTGTCAAGCGCACCGCTATTCCTAGCTTGGAATTGTTAGATACATCTTGTTATTTGAATATTTATTTTAAATATTCGATGATGGGTGTTGACGTCATCTGTCTGTGTTCAATGGAGAGTGAGATGTCATGCTAGCTTTCTGAATATGCATAGGCCATTTCAAATTCCAAAAGGGACCGCCCCCCCCCCCCCCCTCATACAAAAACTGCTTGCTTAATAATTATCTGCTTAAAGTGGACAGATTTTTGGGCTGAGTAAACCCTCTTGCTTTGCCTCTTCTCTGGCTATATGAAAGAGTAGGCTGCCTTTGTCTATGCATGGGTGTAGAATCAGGTGGCAGTTATCTTTCCAAGGAAATTAACTAAAATATGATTAGGCAATAGTGAACTACATTGCCTAGAAATAAATATTGATCCCATCTGAAAATCGTCCCACTACTAAAAGACAAGTTTTGCGTATAGCCTATCTCAAGAGAAAGTGCAAGTGTCTGCTCTCTCAACTCTTCTCCCTTCAAACTGCGTTTAGCCTATTGGCTGATATAGCCCAGTAATACCGATAGCCTAATATATTGGGCCACGTGAGAATCTCTATTAATTTAACCTATTCCTTTTAGCACATTTTGATTTAGCCTTTAGTGTGCAAAATTGCTGGGACCATGGTTGGCAAGTGAGCTGTGTCACATACACCTAAAATAACATTGCAGGACTGTGGTTGGGTTCGAGAGCGGGTGGGAGTTGGACAAAAAACGAGTGGGTACGGAATAAAAAGCTGCTGGCAGGAGTGGGATGAAGTGATCATTCCCACACATACCAGTTGGTAATGTGGACCCCTGCCAACATGAGAGATCCATTCCTTTTGCTGCAGTGCTGAGCTCCATCTTTCAACACTTTTATTGAAATAGAGTATTACTTACTATACAGACGGGTATCCTGCAGTGTTGTGCATCTCTCCCCCTCATTCCTCCCTTTCCAGTAACTGGATGAGTGAGTGAATGAATCATATTGTCAGGCAGCAGTGACAGAGTACTCTCAGGATGACTCCTGTCTGCTAGATATGACCTAGCGCCACTATTCACACCCAGCCATTTGTTATCAGCAACCTCCGTTCACATGGAGATCAATATAAATCCTTATTCTTACTATACCATGTAGCTCTTTATAGGCACAGGAGACCTTGGGCCCGCTGGGGTGTGTCCGTATGTGCACGCGTTTTTGGTGTGTTAGCATCTACTCTGTGCTATTAGTATGATCAGCATAATCCCTATCACAATATAGCCACGTTAGAACATGAGGTATTGTCTGTGCTTGTACAGTGCTCTGTGGGAGTTAGAATGTAGCAGCATTGTGGCTGGCTTGAGTGGGGGAGGGTGATAAAGGGGGTCACTGTTTTCTTAGGACAATGAGCAGCGACTCTTTATGATAGTGTGGAATAGGTGATTATGTGTGTCTTGTCGGTCTATGAAAAGAGATGCTCTCCATTTATTGGCACATTGTGGGTGTAGGCTAGTTGTACACAATAGTTTTACTCTGATTTACCTTCTGTCACAGCTAGCAGTGATTAACACATTTGGTCTTGAGCTGTGTACACAGTGTTGTAATCAAAGCTTGTTTTTTCCCAGGTTTATTTGAGGAAGGTTAGTGTGGTTTTGAATTGATTAACCCCTGCCATGTTACAGTTTTGAAGGCTAAAGAGGTAATACTGGTTAGCCTATAGGCCTAACTTTCTTTATTGGCCATCTCATGTTGAATTATTTCAAAATGTATACTGTTACAATGAGTTCTTAAACCTATACACATTTGTTCCTAAACAGCAATGAAGTGTTCAATGTTGACTTAAACATATTGTCTTAATCAACCAAAACAACAACCACATCAAACTAGGCTTGTGGTGATAGAATGGTGGGAAAATGAGGTAGTGTTGTGAGCAGCCCTGCTTTACTTTGCTGTATGTCAACAGAAACTTGAGGAGGCTTTCTTTGTGTGGTGACTGACTGGCTTTGTGTTGACTCTCTGGGAGGGCTCCTTCTTATGCAACACCTGACATTCACACCAGTCAGGTGGAGGTTGGCTAGGCTGGGAGATTCAAGGACACATATACAACTGTAAACAAATGGACCTCCACATGAAATGATCATGGGACCATAATTAATCAACTGCTGAAGGCTAGTTGGGAAAAAAGCAATGCCTTTTTAATAATAAAATAGGCCTGGTGTCATGGATTTTTCTGCCATTGAAATCTTTGGGCATTTTTTTGTATTGTCTTAGTCCAAACAGTGTAGAATATTTAAGCAATAAGGCCTGGAAGCAGCCCTTAGCCGTGGTATATTAGCCATATACCACAAGCCCCGGGGTGCCGTAATGCTATTATTAACTGATTACCAACGTAATTAGAGTAAAAATAAATGTTTTGTCATACCCATGGTATACGGTCTGATATACCACGGCTTTCAACCAATCAGTATTCTGTGCTCCAACCACAGTTTTATAAATATATTCATTAACTTTAAGCCTGAGACCCAAATGAGAAATTCTGTGTTTTCCTGGACCCAAGTTTTCGAAAACATGCAACTATATGTACATATCGGTACATTTCATTGCTCTTATGCCCATTAACAATGCAACATAGACTAACAACAATTAAATGAAATACCCATAAATAGCTATTCATGTTTATTTTTCCCCCTTAAAAACACTCTTACATATCTGTCTGGGTTGGAACTGTTGCTGTTAAAATACATAAATAATTACAATTCCTAACTGATTGATCACATCAATCAGATGTAGACCAGAAAACACACTCGCAGTCCTAATGAGAGGTGTGTGGCTGGTTGAAGTTTTCAACAAGCAGGTGTATTCTGGGCTCAGGTTTTGACAGTGCAACCCTGAGGTCATGCTCAGCATGGAGTCTGTTTCTTAAGTGTGCCAGAGATGAGAACCTTGACTCGTATAGGTTTCTGGTGCCAAACTGGATCAGAACATCTACTGCTTTCTCAGCTAGGCAGGATATCGCTTCCTGCTGTAAATGAGCAACCCAGAACTGTGTGTGTTTGCATCAAAAAGCATCTTGTGTCAATCAGTGTATTCCAGTTCCGAATAAAAATGATTACTTGTATTTTAACAGCAACAGTTTTTTGCCATCTTCATCTGTACTGTTACTTAGTGCAACACTATCAGTAGCTAGATAGCTTGCTTTGGATAAAGTTAGGTAGCTCGCTATTAGGTGTGTACAAGGGGATTGTTTGAAAGATAAACTCGCATCGACTACTATGAGAAATAGTTCTCCCTTCTGCTTATCGTCACTTGTTATAAAATGACAAAAATGCCTTGCTAGCTGATTTACTTTTCCACTGTCGAAGCACTGTTTCCTGAAGCATTCTGCCCTGTTCTGAAAAAACTCCATGGGTTTACCGTCATGCAGTGGATGTTTGGTCAGGACCTGTCATTAAAATCTGTTCGTTTTGAGAGACTCATTACTAAGCACTTCCCTGTACAAAACAGATTGTGGGCGCTCCTCGTTATTTCTCTAAGTTTGTATTAAACCAAGAGAAACACATCGCTGTATTTGCGTTTCATGACAATTGAGCTCAGTCAGAACCTGTGGCTAAATTGAGTCCATTACATGATGGCGAGTTGGAATGACAAGCCAGTGTCTGACAGCGCATCATCTGCTGCTGAAGAAACTGCAGAAAAAAGATCTGGTAAACCGAAGCACTTCGGCATCTTCCACCCTCTCGCGCAGCTGCCAACCTGAGCAGAGACACTTGCTGCTAAGCAGAGAGCGCACTGAACAGATTGCAGTTGCACTTGGCCAAAATCAATTCCAGTAATTAATGAAATAATTATACATTTACTGTGACACGTTGCGACCGGTTTCTGGTTGGCTTGAAGGGCATTCTAGAGCGTGCATTATTTCCATTTAACGCATGGTATAATTGTATGGTTTTGAAGTTCTTACATGTTATTTCGATTTTCATAATAGTGTAATGAAACAGCAGGGAGCAGGTCTCGAACCCTCGTCCTTCGAGCCCGAGGTCCGGCTCGCTATCGACTGTGCCGCAAAAACATGCTCGTGCGGCAGAGCCGATTTCCGCGCTTATAAACCCAGGGTCGTTACACTACTCCCTCCTTTCAAAGAGCGCGTCCTCTCGCTAGCTTGCGACTCTACGTCTTACAGGAACGCGCTCACCGTCCAAGCACCCGCACTGTCATGGATGCAAGGTCCGATCACTTCTGACACCAATGTAATGAAACAGCAGGGAGCAGGTCTCTTTCCCTCGACTTTCTAGCCCGAAGTCCAGCGCGCTATCGGCTGTTCCGCAAAAGCATGCTCGTGCGGCAGAGTCGAGCTAGCTAGTAAACATGCTAGCTACTTCAGTGGATGTTGTCACCTTTCTACTGGCAAATTAATACATTTCTAAGGGCTAAAATGTTCATTTAAACATACTAATCAACTCAGGGCTCTGTGTTCTCTAGAAAATAGTGCAATGCCATGGAAGGTCATGTGTTGTGGAACACACCTTCCACGTCTGGTACTATTTTCCAGAGAACATAGCCCCTCGTTGAGTGTCCCTAGACATTTTGGGACAGAAAAACACTTTCAGTATAAACTTAAAAGATTGAAACAGATATAAAGTATGGACCTATACAATTTGTAAATAATATAGGCCTAATCTTTGAGAACTAACAATCACCAAAATAAGAGCCAGAGTCGGAGAAATGCAGGAAATTTGCTTTAAAACTACAAAAACTTGTCTCAGCTCCATGGAGAAATTTGTAGAATTGAAGGAAATGGGTTTAAAAATGTCTACGCCACCAAGATGGGGCCTCTAAAATTCAGACGGGCTGATGGTGCTTCTGCCATGTCCACCACCCAAGCCCCTTTTTGATCCCAATAAATCCCTGGAAGTGATTTGTAGAGGAGTGATTATGTTATATGCTAAATATTAATATCTAGATAGGTTACTGTGTCATGTACTTTACAGCTGGAGACTCTGCTGAATAGCCTCAGTCATAAATGTTCTGAATGGATTTCCTCCCCATAGCAGCTGAATGAGAATGGTTTTAGGTGTAGCTACTGAATCTGACCCTTCAGAAGAAGGGAGAAGGCACAGCACCATAGAATCACCCGACCAGGTGTCTACTTACCTGGCATAGAATCCAGAGTGGTGGATTCAGGTGAAAGGGGCAAGGGTGTGTGACTATACTGTAGAGAGACTGACACAGTAAGGACATTGGGTGTCATGTCAGGGGCATTAATCCTCGTTCACCCATGGGGATGAGAGAGGCCAGAGCAGAGCACTGCAGCAGCCAGGGTTGGTCAGAGGAATTTGGGTCCTACACTCACTCACCTGTGCCAATGATCTCGTTATATTTTATCCTGCTTGTTCCAAATTCAGCTTAATAAAGAAATCAAAACCTCTTAAGGATCTGACCTTTTTTATTTTTTATTTTATTTATTTTTGTATAAATTTTCGCCTAAAATGACAACCAACTCTAACTGCCTGTAGCTCAGGACTTGAAGCAAGGATATGCATATTCTTGATACCATTTGAAAGGAACCAATTTGAACTTTGTGGAAATGTGAAGTTAATGTAGGAGAATATAACACATTAGATCTGGTAAAAGATAATACAAATAAATAAAAAGCATTTTTCCCCCCATCTTTGAAATGCAAGAAAAAGGCCATACTATAATATTGCAGTTTAGGCGCAATTTAGATTTTGGCCACTAGATGGCAGCAGTGTGTGCAGTTTCAGATTGATCCAGTGAAGCGTTGCAATACTGGACCATATTTGTGCTGAATTGGTCAATTGATACGCATTCAAGTACATAACTATAGAGAACATACAAAAATGATATGGTAATACAAAATTTTTGTTTACACACTAGCAGGAATGTCATACATGATGGATCATTAGCTTTATACACTAACTTTCACACGTCTAGATGGCCGGGCGTGGTGGGTGTGGAGCCAGAGACAGCAGGGATTCAAACCGTAGAACCCAGTTCTTATATTTGAATATAAAAATGGATTTTATCAATCAAAACTATGCTACATTTTATCTCTGGGACCCTCAGGATGACAAATCAGAGCAAGATTACTGAATATAAGTATATTATTATCCTTCAGAGGTGAATGTATCAAACCAGTTGCCATGATACATTTGTTGTTGTTGTGCACTCCTCAAACAATAGCATGGTCATTTTTCACTGTACTACCTACTGTATATTGGACAGTGCAGTTAGATTAACAAGAATTTAAGCTTTCTGCCCATATAAGACATGTCTATGTCCAGGAAACTTTTCTGTTACTTACAACGTCATGCTAATTACATTAGCGCACGTTAGCTCAACCGATCCCGTAGAGGTTAACTTGTCCCTTCTAAAATATCAATAAATGGGATTGGGGTTGTTGATCAACTCATTTGCCTAGTGAAAAAAAAAAAAGTTTGTCTAGGTTAGGGAAAAATACGATTCTTGTTAGTTGGCTCATTCAGATTAATTTGGCTCCCATTTCTCTTTTCTCTTGTAGAAGGCTCATAGTTGCCTCACATCACAGTATAAAATGCAGAATGGAGAGACCATGAAAGGAGGAGTTTGGAGGGAAACATGGTGCAGTGCAGACAGAGACTGGAGGTTATGCTGAATTTAAGTAGGCAGTGACGTAGCCTACTGCAGACTACAGCACAAGTTGTTAGCTACCGCTCTCACCAATGACCTTCCCTCCTCTGTCTTCCCCTTTAGTGGCGGTAGATGAAAAGGAATAATGTATAGAATATTCTGCCATGCGTTTTTGAAGGACTGCCCAGCTGGAGCAGATCCAAGTCTTCAGGCCCAGAGTTCTGCAGAGAGGACGGAAAAACAGATGCACACACCGAAAGATGCAGCCTGTCTTGATGCAGTCTATTGACTTCCTTAGAGGGGGCTCGTCGCTCAACAAGACCTAGCTGGATCGCTTTATCACCCTAGGAATATATGTAATGGACAGAGACTGTGTGTGCATGCATATGTGCGTATGGGACCCGGCAGCATGTCGTAGGTAACTCTGACTAGGTGCACACGGTGGTATTGATGTTTGCTCTCTAAGCAGGCCTTTAGTTATTAACTAGTTACTTTGACATTGAAGTCTATAACTCTTACTATGCCTCATGTTTAGTCCTGGGGATCTGATAATGCAAACTGCTAAGGGGACAGTTTTGATACCCCCCCCTTCTCTCATGGTAACTCAACGAAATAGATATTGAGTTTGTACTAAAGGAGAATAACATACAGTAGTATCGACCCTTATTTTGCTGGACAGTGTAGCCTACATAAATCGTATTTCTTTTGCAGCACCACATGTGTCGTAGGTAACGTGTTCATTCTGTTTGAGTGGGAGCGGCACACACACACACACTGCCCTCATCCTACTTCTTGTAATTGGCTATTTTAAACCCAGTAGATCTGAAAGAATGCCTAAACAACTGCAGAGGCCTGATAAGCCGTTCCCCCAGCAATCTGCCTTAATGGTTAACGTTAGGATTGGGAGTAGACCAGTCTGATCTTAGATCAGGCCAGTCAATACCTCAATCCCATTGGGCTAGGTCATCATGACTCTACAAGGTGTGTGTGTGGGTGGGTGGGTGGGAGGGGTGGGTGGGCGGGTGGGTGGGTGGTGTGTGTGAGAAAGGCACAACATTTCCCACTTGGTCAATCTTGTTTGGAAGGGCAGCAGGATGTAGCATGCACGCAACACACACACATGCACACAGGAACCCCCTGGGAGGGTACGGTAGTGTCATCAGCTGTGGCTGCTCTCCTGCTCTCAGAAGTGCTTTCATAAAATGAATCAGACAGACAGACAGGCTTTGATGTTGTTCTGCGTACCAGCGGCTTTCATCAGACAGACCCATGCCTGTCTAGTCACAACAGGATATTGTATGCACCTGCTATCTATAATTTGACTGGCAGCTGGCACACTCTTCTAGGACATTATTAGAAACCACCCATGTTCCTCAAGTGGGTAATGCAGCACAGCATCTGGTTCCATCCCCTCTTTTTTTTGGTTATGATACTGAAATTAAACCTTCACTTTCAGGGCTAATATACTAGGCTATGTTTTTGATAGTGTATAACTATTGTACCTTAGTCATTGCTCCTGATTGCTGACCTGTGCAGGTTTTTGTCCCTGAAGTGTCTTATCTCCATTCAGACCATGTAGTACCCTTGGCCTGTGTGTTACTGGAGATCTACGGTGATGCTGAAGCTGCTACGCTCTCTCTTGGGTGAAAGTGTCAAGGTTTAGACTAGTACAGTCAGTGGTTCCCAACCAGGGTACTAGGACCCCTGGGGGTACTTCGCCTATCCCCAGAGGATACTTGAGAAGACTCATGAGACCATAGGCTTACTGGTAAAATGCACATGAGGGGGTACTTCAGGGATACTCTGAGCAGAGCATAACTCAGTTGGTGGTACATTAACCGAAAAAGGTTGTGAGCCACTGGACTAGTACATTGCTTTTTTATGGCTTGGGTTAATTGTTTTGATACTGAATAGGAATATCAGATTAATGTAGGCCTATTTGTCTTAGACATTTTTTGCTCTGCTTCGTTAAACAGCTGTTATGCTGTTTTGTTATTTCTTCATCGACTCATTAGGTTTTTATTGACCTGTGTTTATTTCTCTGGCTGTGGCGTTAATGAATATTTTAATGAGCTCTGGGGTAGTGTCTCAGCACCACTCTCCACACTTTAGTGCACTTTTCTACTGCACTTCCACTCTCCCGTTCTGCTCTAGCATTTGTATTAACTTCAACATTATTATAGATCATGTTGACATAAGAGAATGAACGTCGTAGAAAATTGTTTCATCAGGACATTGATAAAATAAATGGAATTTACAGGTAACTGCCAAAATAAAGGAAACGCTAACAACTTGACATAATAGGGCATTGGGCCACCACGAGCTGCCAGAACAACGTCAATGTACCTTGGCATAGAGTCTAGTGTCTGGAACTCTATTGGAGAGATGTGACACAATTCTCCCATGAGAAATTCCATAATTTGGTGTTTTGTTGATGGTGGTGGAAAATGCTGTCTCAGGCACCGCTCCAGAATCTCCCATAAGTGTTCAATTTGGTTGATCTGGTGATTGAGACACACACACCCTTTAAACCCCCTATGGTCCTTTGAGACCTCTCTTTGAAAGTCACAGATCTATCCTAGCCATGGTAGCCAAAAAAATGGGTAACTGGGCATTTCTATACATGACCCTAAGCATGATGGGATGTTATTTGCTGAATTAACTCAGGAACCACAACTGTGTGGAAGCACCTGCTTTCAATATACTTTGTCTCCCTCATTTACTCGTGTTTCCTTTAATTTTGAAAATTAACTGTATGTGCTACTTGTTGGCAACAAATGGGCAATATACTGGCCATAATATGCAGTACTGTATATTTTTTGTATCCACCACTCCTCTCTAATCTCTTCCTCTTCCTCTCTCGTGATATATTCAGAAGTATTTTACATACAATGTATTTTGTGTGAAAGAGAGGGAGAGATGTAGGGAGGGGGATGAAGGTCAGGAGTAGAAGCCACCAAGTGCCAACTCATCCAGTGTAGGCTGAGAGAGAGCGCAATGGCATGGTCTGTCTGGATCATTAACTTTAGTGCTGAGCCCCAGAGGGCTTTACCTTATGTCACAACTCTTTCGCTCTCTCTCTCTCATTACACTCTCTCTCCCCCTCCCTATCCCTCTCTCCTAGCATTAACAGAGTCCTCTGGATGTCCTACATTCCTTGCAAGAGCTGATGTTGTCAACTGCTGCCTGTAGTGATTTCTGGGTGACTTTTCCTGTCCTGCTGGGATTTAAAGCACATTTAAAGGGCTAATCTATTGCATTGAAGCTCAAAGGGAACTCCATGCTTGTCTTACATGATTTGTTGCCCCCACACAACAACCAAGCAGCCATAAACGATCATGTATCTGGGTCACTGTTATTTGAAACGTTGCAGAGCAAATCTGGCAAACCCCTCCTGCAAAGCTGAAGCTTCTACCCTCCTAGAGCTGTTGAATGATCCACACACGCTGTAGTCCAGTGGTTCAAAAATCGAATCTAATTTTATTGGTCACATACACACATTTATCAGATGTTATTGCGGTTGTAGTGAAATGCTTGTAAAGAAGTGGAGTGCTGGGTCGAGGTTGAGGTTTCCCTTCTGCGCAAAGGCTGATCCCAGATATTTGGCACAGATCTTGGATAAGCTTTAAGCACAGATCTAGGACCAGGACAAAAAAACAACAGCAACTAAAAACTCTTCAGTGTTTAGGAACTTAATGAGGGCAGGGGGCTCCCCTTTTAGGTGACGTTTGTGAGAGATTTGTCTGTCATTGTTAACCCTTTCTCTTTATCTGGGGTGGTACTTAGGAGGGTTGGCGTGAATCACTGAAACCACTGTGACCCTTTCATTTACAACCCCCCCATCACCCTATTGTAGTAAGCCAAGCATGAGCTATGGCTTATTACCTAATTGTTCTATAAAGTGTCCATTTGCGTCCTAATTTACCAAAGCTACTGGTTAGGTCTGGACCACCTCGATTATCTGCATCATCAGCAGTGATTTTAATTGTTTGTATTGGGCGGTTACTTTTGATTACTTACACCTGCACATTTAAAAAGAGAGAACATTTATGGTTAGAATGGACTCGTAGAAGTATGGCTACCTAGTTAGGACAATGTCAGTGTTCTGAAAAGACAGAATAAGTGAATGGAATGTAGTTGATGCCTTTTTGGAATCTGCTCTAACTGTTCTGGTGCTCTCACTTAAAGCCACACAAGGATAGGAACCCATTTTAGACCATTGAGATCCAGTGACGTGTGTGGAGCCCACTCCTTTGAACATTGTGCCTTCGGAAAGTATTCAGACCCCTTGACTTTTCCACATTTTGCTACATTACACCCTTATTCTATTTTTTTTTTATCCCTAGCATTCTACACACAATACGCCATAATGACACAGCAAAAAGTTATTTAGAAATTTATGCTAATTTATAAAACATTTAAATCATACCTTATTGACATAAGTATTCTGACCCTTTGCTATGAGACTCAATTGAGCTCAGGTGCATCCTGTTTCCATTGATCATCCTTGATTTTTCTACAACTTGGAGTCCACCTGTTGTAAATTCAATTGATTGGACATGATTTGGAAAGGCACACAACTGTCAATATAAGGTCCCACAGTTGACAGTGCATGTCAGAACAAAAACCAAGCCATAAGGTCAAAGGAATTGTCCCTAGAGTTCCGAGACAGGATTGTGTTGAGGAACAGATCAGGGGAGGGTACCAAAACATTTTCCTGCAGCATTGAAGGTCCCCAAGAACACAGTGGCCTCCATCATTCTTAAATGGAAGAAGTTTGGAACCACCAAGACTCTTCTTAGAGTTGGCCGCCCGGGCAAACTGAGCAATCGAGGGAGAAGGGTCTTGGTCAGGGAGGTGACCAAGAACCCGATGGTCACTCTGACAGAGCTCCAGAGTTCCTCTATGGCGATGAGAGAACCTTCCAGAAGGACAACCATCTCTGCAGCATTCCACCACTCAGGCCTTTATGGTAGAGGGACCAGACAGACGCCACTCTTCAATAAAAGGCACATGACTGCCCGCTTGGAGTTTGCCAAAAGGCACCTAAAAACACGATTCTCTGGTCCGATGAAACCAACATTGAACTATTTGGCCTGAATGCCAAGCGTCACATCTGTGCTCTTATGGGAACTGTCAACTGTAGGACCTTATATAGACAGGTATGTGCCTTTCCAAATCATGTCCAATCAATTGAATTTACCACAGGGGGACTCAAATCAAGTTGTAGAAACATCTCAAGGATGATCAATGAAAACAGGATGCACCTAAGCTCAATTTCAGGTCTCAGAGCAAAGGGTCTGAAACTTATGTTAATAAGTTATTTCTGTTTAACATTTTTAATATGTTTGCAAAAATGTCAACCGTTTTTTTGCTTTTTCTTTATGGTTTATTGTGTGTAGATTGACGAGAAAAACTATTTAATCCATTTTAGAATAAGGCTGTAATGTAACAAAAATAAATAAAAGTGAAGGGATCTGAATACATTCCGAATGCACTATACACTTAGTGTACCAAACATTAGGAACACCTGGCCTTTCCATGACAGACTATCCAGGTGAAAGCTGTGATCCCTTATTGATGTCACCTGTCAAATCCACTTCAATCAGTGTAGATGAAATGGCGGAGTCAGGTTAAAGAAGTAATTTAAAGCCTTGAGACAATTGAGACATGGATTGTGTATGTGTGCCCATTCAGAGGTTCAATGGGCAAGACAAAAGATGTAAGTGCCTTTGAACGGGGTATGGTAGTAGGTGCCAGGTGTACTGGTTTGAATGTGTCAAGAACTGCAACAGTGCTGGGTTTTTCACGCTCGAGTGTCCCATGTGTATCAAGAATGGTCCACCAGCCAACTTGACACAACTGTGGGAAGAATTGGATTCAACATAGGCCAGCATCCCTTTGGAATGCTTTTGACACCTTGTAGAGTCCATGCCCCGACAAATGTAGGCTGTTGTAAGGCCGAAAGGGAGTGCAACTCAATATTAGGAAGGTGTTCCTAATGTTTTTCTATTTTCAGTGTGTTTATATGGACACACCTACTCGTTTAAGGATTTTTCTTTAGTTTTACTATTTTCTACATTGTAGAGTAATAGTGAACACATAAAAATTATGAAATAACACATGGAATCATGTAGTAACCAAAAAAAGTGTTAAATAAATTTAAATGTATTTTATATTTGAGGTTCTTAAAAGTAGCCACCCTTTGCCTTGATGACAGTTTTCTACACTCTTGACATTATCTCAACCAGCTTCATGAGATAGTCACCTGGAATGCATTTCAATTAACAGGTGTGCCTTAAGTTAATTTGTTGAATTTCTTTCCTTTTTAATGTTTTTGAGCCAATCAGTTATGTTGTGACAAGGTAGAGGTGGAATACAGAAGATAGCCCTATTTGGTAAAAGACCAAGTCCATATTATGGCAAGAACAACTCAAATAAGAAAAGAGAAATGACAGTCCATTACTTTAAGACATGAAGTTCAGTCAATCTGGAAAAAGTCAATTGTGGTCTCCACAATCACCCAACATCAACCCATTTGAGATGGTTTGGGATGAGTTGGACTGCAGAGTGAAAGAAAAGCTGCCAACAAGTGCTCAGCATATGTGGAAACTCCTTCAAGACTGTTGGAAAAGCATTCCAGGTGAAGCTGGTTGAGAGAATGCCAAGGAAAAGGGTGGCTACTTTGAAGAATCTCACATTTTAAATATATTTTGTTTAATACTTTTTTGGTTACTACATGATTCCATATGTGTTATTGAATAGTTTTGATGTCATTACTATTATTCTACAATGTAGAAAATAGTAAAAATAAAGAAAAATCCTTGAATGAGTAGGTGTGTCCAAACTTTTGACTGGTACTGTGTGTGTGTGTGTGCGCTCACACAGGTAACTGACAAAATAAAGGAAACACCAACATAAAGTATCTTTAGTAGGGCGTTGGGACACCACGAGCCAGAACTGCTTAAATGCACCTTGGCATAGATTCTACAAGTGTCTGGAATTTTATTGGAGGGATACGACGCCATTCTGCCGACGAGATATTCCATAATCTGGTGTTTCGTTGATGGTGGTGGAAATACTATCTCTAGCGCCGCTCTAGATTCTCCCATAAGCATTCAATTGGGTTGACATCTGGTACCTGAGACAGCCATGGCATATGGTTGACATCGTTTTCAAACCATTCAGTGACCACTCTTGCCCTGTGGATCTGGGAATTGTCATCCTATGGGAGCATAGCCATGGAAGCCAAAATAATGGTCAAAATTACAATGCTAAGCACTTTTAGTACCTCAGTAGGTAGAAAGACGCTATATAAAGCCAATCCATTATTTTTATTTATTTGTTTAATTTTATTTAACTAGGCAAGTCAGTTTATAACAAATTCTTATTTACAATGACGGCCTACCAAAAAGCAAAAGGCCTCCTTAGGGGTCGGGGGCTGGGATAAAAAAATTATATATAAAATATAGGACAAAACACACATCACAACAAGAGAGACCAAAGACAACAACATAGCAAGTCAGCAACACATGACAAAACAGCATGGTAGCAACACAACATGGTTGCAGCACAAAACAGGGTACAAACATTGTTTGGCACAGACAGCAGCACAAAGGGCAAGAAGGTAGACAACAATACATCACGCAAAGCAGCCACAACTGTCAGTTAGAGTGTCCATGATTGAGTCTTTGAATGAAGAGATTGAGATAAAACTGTCCAGTTTGAGTGTTTGTTGCAGCTCGTTCCAGTCGCTAGCTGCAGCGAACTGAAAAGACGAGCGACCCAGGGATGTGTGAGCTTTGAGGACCTTTAGCAGAATGTGACTGGCAGAACGGGTGGAGGATGAGGCCTGCAGTAGATATCTCAGATTATTGTTAAGATGGCCGGCCCAGAATTTCATGTCATCATGTTAATATCCTGTGTTTGTCTATCTCTGCCCCTCAGATGTTCTTGACAGTGTACCTCAGTAACAATGACCAGCATTTTACCGAGGTGCCCGTTACCCTGGAGACGCTGTGCCGGGACGTGGTGGAGCTGTGTAAGGAGCCCGGAGAGACAGAATGCCACCTGGCTGAGATGTGGCGCGGATCTGGTGAGCCTTCTCCCCTTTACACCTGTGGATCCTGTCAATCTGACAACTAACACCTGTAGAGGTCTGTGAAATAAGGAACCTGGACCAGTAACAATACCTATGATCTAGTGATTACATGAGGAACACATCTAGGCTAATCTTCTAATCAAACTTCAAGAGCATATGAAACATAAATAGAGAGTGTGTTGAGACAAAATACTATTTTGGAAAGCACACAAAGAATAGAGGTGTGCTGACTGTGTGCCAACTGGCCAGACTTGATGCTTCCTCTGAGGAGCTAAACTTTGTCTGTGTCTCTGTTGCTAATAAACTGGGTGTGTTATTCCCTAAAAAAACAGTTGCACACTGTTTTGCGGTCTGCACTGATGTAAAACTTTCTGTGTGTTCTAGGCTTGGGCGATATACTGTTTATACAGTTTTTTTTCCTAAAATATTTGGTTTGCTAACTTGCTAGCTAAGTGCCTAGATGTCAAGATCAAGATTTTTGGTTACAGCAGAGACATTCAAACCCCTCCTGGATCAAGATCCCTGTTGCCTAAATTGTTTTATTCGTCAAAAACATTAGCACACGTTGTGTGCAATTCCGGTAATACCGTATGCCCCGGTATGATACAGAAACGGTATGACGGTATGAAAATCTGGATACTGCCCTACCCTAGTGTGTAATGTCCTGATTATTTGACTGTCCTTTTTTTTGTTAAGAGTGACAACATGAACGATGTGGTTGGAACATTCTAAATACATTGCTGCAATAATCAACTATGTGATTAGTACTTCTGTATAATGAAGAGAAGATAGATGAGGGTGTTAAAGGTTGGAGTGGTTGACTAATAGGCCTGTTGGATCAGAACCAGCTCAGCTGAAAGCATCAACAACATATCTTTATCCTTCCCTGAGGCACCACCTCTCTGGGACATGAAGTGAAAATGTGACTCGTTTCAGGAAGCTATGCGTATGTCACGTGTCACTACTTCACTGGAGAGGCATTTGAATGTAAACATGTATTTTTTTAATCTAAATGTGTTTTTTGGTAGAAATGCCTTCTGGAACGTGAACTGCCTTAATAAGAAATGTGTATGCCATCTGTAAATACGAATACAGTTGTTACATTTACGAGCCTAGTTGGTTTAGCCACGGTAAAAGTCAGGAACCTTCCCACTAGCCATGCTTGTTAGAGATAATGGATGGGCTGGGCATGCCGAGAGATGAGTTCGGATTGGTCTGCCATGTAGCACGTTTCTGTCTAATAACAAAGGGCTACTCTATGTGTAGGTAATCCTTTCTAACACAGCTTTTTTTTAATCCCCTTTTCTCACCATTTTTCATGGTATCCAATCGCTAGTAATTACTATCTTGTCTCATCGCTACAACTCCCATACAGGCTCAAAAGCCATGCGTCCTCCGAAGCACAACCCAACCAAGCCGCACTGCTTCTTAACACAGCGCGCCTCCAACCCGGAAGCCAGCCGCACCAATGTGTCGGAGGAAACACCGTGCACCCGGCCCCCTCGGTTAGCGCACACTGCGCCCGGCCCGCCACAGGAGTCGCTGGAGCGCGATGAGACAAGGATATCCCTACCGGCCAATAACCCTCCCTAACCCGGACGACGCTAGGCCAATTGTGCGTCGCCCCACGGACCTCCCGGTCACGGCCGGCTGCGACAGAGCCTGGGCGTGAACCCAGAGACTCTGGTGGCGCAGCTAGCACTGCGATGCAGTGCTCTAGACCACTGCGCCACCCGGGAGGCCCCTAACACAGCTTTTTTTAAAGATATCACAATTAACTACAAAAGTGTTGCTCTCCACTTTCTGGAGGACAGTTTTGAAATCAGTGGAATGCCCGGTGGAAGCAGAGTGTGATAGCTAAGGAGATGGAGAACATTCTGGCGTTTGATTGCAAATATGTGGAGGGAGTCAAAGAGAACACACGAAGGCTGTTGTATAAAAAACCTGTCTCCGGATTACATCTTCAAACTAAGGGCAACCATGGCATCCGTGACAGAGAGGGAGAAGTTCATCCATGGTTACTGGTAATTGAGTCTAGTTTGCTACATTTTCAGATATTATAAGTTTCTCAAATTTTCTCCCGAAAGTCGTTTCCATCAAGTTAAAGAGTACTGTTAGCTAGCTAGTTAACATGACCTAGCTGGCTCGCTAGCTAAAGTTACATGTATGATCTGTGTAGTATTATTATTTGTATCTCAGAGCCATTTGAATTGCTACATGTCTAAACAAAAGACTCCACTATGCAAGTTACCATTTCACTGTATCGTTTACACCTTCTGTATCCTGTGACAAGTACATTTAGATGTTAGTTTATATAGTGTGTGTTTACCAGAGATAGTAACGTGAAGAACAACATGATCTGCGCCAAATTCAAATTAGGATACAACGTTAGGCCAAGTTCTAAAATTCTCCGGGAGAATGCCCTGCTTTTATTTCATCATGATCACATCCATAAACTATTTTCTGTAATTAGCTTGCCATCAACTTGTTGTGAGTTTATTTTCCTGTAATAATGAATACAAATTAGCTGAAGTTAAGACGTTGTCAGCTATATAATGTGGTCATTATTTGACCTGGCTAGCCTGCTAACTTAACATTTTGCTAGCTAGCTAACAAGCTAGAAACGAACCAAAACATTGCTTAGAAAGTTGCGTTTTGTTGCCTGGTTTGCTAGATTGACATATACTGAATTCATGTTCAAACGGATAGGTTTATTGGCGTTAAATTATACCAGTTATGCAACCCACATTACACACACCTGGCAACCATCGTTATGCACACCTGGACTTCATCAGTACCTTGATTACTTCCCCTTTTATTTAGCCCTCAGTAGCCTCAGTCTTCAGGCAGTATTGGTTTGTTTTCATGTTCAGTACGCAACTCCTGTTTTGTTCATTTGCCTTTCATCATTGTAATTCAACTCGACT
Organism: Salvelinus fontinalis; assembly: GCF_029448725.1. NCBI lineage: Eukaryota > Metazoa > Chordata > Actinopteri > Salmoniformes > Salmonidae > Salvelinus > Salvelinus fontinalis. The sequence goes on from NC_074665.1 coordinate 50,540,125, forward strand.
TCTGCACCTGCTCCCTGACTCCCTGTGTATACATGACAAAGGGCCATTTTCTCAAGTGGGGTTACACGTTTTTCAACTTTCAAAGCAGAATTACTTTCCCAGTGTTCCTCAGCTGTAGTGTATGATGTACCATTTTCTAGCTATGTCTCTACTTTTATCCAATGTTTAAAAAAAACACAATTTCAAGTTTTGCTACTTAAGTCTTGATTAAATGCATATCCTCAAAATGTAGACTAGCGTCCCCCAGTCAGTCAGTGGGGTCTGATCGGATTCACAAACCACACGACACATGTCATACGACACACACATTGACTGCTTTTCTTTTGAGACTAAATTACTAACATTTACAGATGAATGTATGTTTGTCCAATGCATGGGTGCTGGATTGGCAGTTGCATGCGTGTACATTTGTTCTACTCCTGTCACTTTAAACCAATGATGTAAAACACATCAATACTGCTAGGCAGGGTTAGAATTAAACACTGATCTTTTTTAGGATGATGGTGGGTTTAAACTTTTTCATTTTATAGGAAGGTGCCCATGTCATTATTTCCAAATCTTGGGTGGTGCAAATATTTGTGCTGGTTTATTGTTTCTCCAAGCACCACTAACTCGATTCCATAACATCCTAAACCTGTGAGTGTGTGTTCTCTAGTCTAACCCCTTCTTCTCCTCCCCACCTCCACTCTCCCCATCAGAGCGACCTGTAGGAGATGGGGAGCGGATGTTGGACGTGCTTCAGCGCTGGGGACAGCACAGGGCAGAGGTGCGCTTCTTCCTGCGTCACGACCGAGCACCCAGCAGAGAATCAGGTTAGTTCCCAACCACCTAACAGGATGAGATGGATACAGAAGAACAAAAGCATGCCACACACCACACATACAGCACCAGTCAAAAGTTTGGACACACCTACTCATTCAAGGATTTTTCTTTATTTTTACTAATTTCTGCATTGTAGAATTATAGTGAAGACATCAAAACGATTAAATAACACATATATAATCATGTAGTAACCAAAAAAAGTGTTAAATCAAAAATATATTTATATTTGAGAACCTTCAAAGTAGCCACCCTTTGCATTGATGACAGCTTTGCACACTCTTGGCATTCTCTCAACCAGCTTCATGATGTAGTCACCTGGAATGTTTTTCAATTAGCAGGTGTGCCTTGTTAATTTGTGGAATTTCTTTCCTTCTTAATGCGTTTGAGCCAATCAGTTGTGTTGTGACAAGGTAGGGGTGGTATTCAGAAGATAGACCTATTTGGCAAAAGACCAAGTCCATGTTATGGCAAGAATAGTTCAAGTAAGAAAAGAGGTCCGTCAATCTTGATGCAAAGAGCATTAAGCGCTGTGTTGAAACTGGCTCTCATGAGGACCGCCACAGGAAAGGAAGACCCAGAGTTACCTCTGCTGCAAAGGATAAGTTCATTAGAGTTACCAGGCTCAGAAATTGCAGCCCAAATAAATGCTTCAGAGTTCAAGTAAAAGACAAATCTCAACATCAACTGTTCAGAGAAGACTGCGTGAATCAGGCCTTCATGGTCAAATTGCTTCAAAGTAAGCACTACTAAAGGACATGAGAAAGAAGAAGAGACTTGCTTGGGCCAAGAAACACGAGCAATGGACATTAGACCGGTGGAAATCTGTCCTTTTGGTCTGATGAGTTTGGTTCCAACCGCCTTGTCTTTGTGAGACGCAGAGTAGGTGAACGGATGATCTCTGCATGTGTGGTTCCCACCGTGAAGCACGGAGAAGAAGGTGTGATGGTGTAGGGGTGCTTTGCTGGTGACACTGTCAGTGATTGATTTAGAATTCAAGGCACACTTAACCAGCATGGCTACAACAGCATTCTGCAGCGATACGCCATCCCATCTGGTTTACACTTAGTGGGACTATTATTTGTTTTTCAACAGGACAATGACCCAACACACCTCCAGGCTGTGTAAGGGCTATTTAACCAAGAAGGAGAGTGATGGAGTGCTGCATCAGATGACCTGGCCTCCACAATCACCCGACCTCAACTCAATTGAGATGGTTTGGGATGAGTTAGAGCGCAGAGTGAAAGAAAAGCAGCCAACAAGTGCTCAGCATATAATGCCTTCAAGACTGTTGGAAAAGCATTCCAGGTGAAGCTGGTTGAGAGAATGCCAAGAGTGTGCAAAGCTGTAATTTCATAGTTTTGATGTCTTCCCTATTATTCTACAATGTAGAAAATGTAAAAATAAAGAAAAACCCTTGAATGAGTAGGTGTGTCCAAACTTTGGACTTGTACTGTATATACACATGTTCATAAACACACCAGACAGTGTAAAGACACAGCCCTGTTGTCAATTACTTAACAAGTTGTTAGAAAGTAGAAACTCGGATGGCCCTCCCTCCCCACAAGGCATGGATTGTACAACAGAAGCCTAAGACCCCCTTGATCCACATATGCCTACAGATTTCTATTACAAGTCTTCAAATCCCAGACAAGCCTTCATTGACCTAATGCTCCAAGGCTGTCATTGTGAAGGGGTGTTCAAATCACATCTCTATAAATGAGTTAGTCCTCTGGTGGTGGGGATCCTCTCAGCCCCTCATTGCGTAACTACTAAGCCCTTGACCCCTCACAGCTTGGATCTGGCTCTGGGATTAGATGGCTGTTTTCCTTTCTGGCCATTTTAGCCTGCTCTTTTTTCCCCACACTGTTAGCTTGTTTGTACTTAGGCCATGTCTTCGTAGTTGGCGCCCATTGCGTTCTTTCCGATAGAGTTAGTTAGCCGTGTTAGTTAGCCTTGTGATACAATCAGCTAACTAAGCATTGTGTTTTCTCCTATAGAGAGAGCTTAGCCTTTTTTTCTCCCATCTCTCTTCTTTCTCATAAAGTGAGCTTAGCTAGCTACCAAAAGAGATGGCTATTTGCTCCATTAAGTTAACAAAGTAGCCTATTAAGTTAATTTGCCAATGTGATATCATTAGCTTGTAGGCTAATTATTTATCCAGAGTTAGTTTAGCGTATTATTTTGCCCCTGAGTAGTCCCCAGGCATAGCCCATGATTGTAACAGAGGTTGTCCAAAACTATTCTTTAAGTTAGTTGGTAAAGGCTTTATCTAGGGCCGGTGCTCAAGGGATTAGATCAGGTTCATTGGCTCCCTAAAACCTCCCCAACCACACAAATACGCTACGCATGTGCACATACACACATTCTGACTCGATGAGCAGCTCCTCAGAAACCCAGAGTGCTGTAGTAAATTTGGAGATTATGACCTGTCTCTGCCGACACTGATCTCTTTGTGCTGGCTGAGTGGTTTAGCTCGTTGCTAATGCTGGCCAGTCTGTATTTGTGTAACCTCCTTGTGAACCCTACTCTCCAGCTGAAGGAACCTTTTGCAGAACGTGTGTCAGTGTATGGTATCTGAGTGAGCAATCGCTTTTTCAGTCACTCATATCAGCTGTAATTCCAACGAACACTTTGCGAGAGTTTCTCATAGTTTCCAAAACAGACTTGGTGGCTTTTTAACGTTCCCAGTCCCCAAAAAAACTGCTACTTTACTCTTCTCTCCGAGTGTCTTTGACTGAGGTTTTGAACATGTGTTTCAGGTGGCTCCCGAGGATCAGACTCAAAGAGGAATGGAGTGAAGAGCCCCTCAGATAGACGGATGGAGAACGGGGTGAGTCCCGAAACCATTGACTTTAGACAAACACTTGGAGACCTTTTGAAAAGTGTTTCATTCAGTCACTCACTTTGTGCAGTATACAGTTGCTAATTGCAGAGTGTACATGTACATTTCCTATCCTATGAGTCGTTGGACTGGGCTATGTTTGACCATTTCCTCTCCCTGCTCTTGGTATGCTGGTGTTAGTTTCAGACTTTTAAACCTGTAACAGCTATAGCTTCCAAAGAGAAGGAGCGGGAAAAACAGGTTTGGTTACTCCTGTGTCACCAATTGCACAAAAAAAATCCCTATATTTGAGCTTGTGCTATTTACCCACATGCAGAGACTGTATTTGTTCTACTTGGCTTCAGGCCTGTCCTGACAGATGCAAAACACATATTTCCCTTGTTTTGGAGTGAGAGAGAGAGAGGGTATTTGTACGTAGACTATTCAGTGTTTGTCTTACTTGGCCAACTCTCGTGTGCGTGTGCGTTGGCGTGTGTAGCTGACTCTCTTTCTGTTGTGCAGGTGTCGGCCCCACGGATGGACATGACTCTGGCTGAGCTGCAGGAAATGGCTGCCAGACAGCAGCAGCAGATAGATGCACAGCAGCAACTCCTCGCCTCCAAGGTAACGAGGGAGGGTAGAAAGAAAGAGAGGGGGGATGGAAAGGGGCTAATGAGACATGGATGAAGAAAGAATGCAAGGGCGAGCAAGTGGGGTCGGATGAAAGACAGAGATGCTGAGAGAGCAAGAGAAAGTGAAAGAGGGTGGGTAAAGTGATGGAAATAAATGGAGAGATTGAAAAACGGAGATGGGGTGAGAGACAAAGAGGGACGATTAAAGGTGAGGACAAAGTGATAGAGATAAGTTGAGAAGGGGGGGTTATCAGGGAGCGAAAAAGGTTTTTAAGGAATAGGAAGAGATTGCAAGATAACCCTTTTGATGAAGCATCTGGTTCATGGGATGACCTTGACCTTGAGTTACCTTGAGAAGGTAACAAACAGGAAAATCAAAACATGTTATGTCACATGCACCAAATACAAGTGGTGTAGACTTTACAGTGAAATGCTTGCTTATGATCCCTTCCTAACAATGCAGAGTTAAAAAAAATAATAATAATAAAAAACATTTAATAAAATAGTAAGACAAGGAATAAAATAAAATGCACAAGAATGGAGCTATATACAGGGAGTACCAGTACCAGATCAATGTGCCAAGGTACGCGGAATGTGAGGTAGATATGTACACGAAGGCAGGGTAAAGTGACTAGGCATCAGGATAGATAACAATAATAGTAAAACAAAGAACAGTAGCAGCAGCAAATGATGAATGTAAAAGTGTGTGTGTGTGTGTGTGTGTGTGTGTGTGTGTGTGTGTGTGTGTGTGTGTGTGTGTGTGTGTGTGTGTGTGTGTGTTTGAATTGTCGGGTTTTGTGTGGGTGTGTGTGTGTGTGTGTGTGTGTGCTTTCTTGTGAATGACCTCCATTACTGAGCGCAAAGTTGATTGCATGTGTCTCATTGAAACATGGCTGTCATCAGACTGTAGTGCTGCTCTTATTGAATCTTACCCCCCGGACTACAGCTTTTCATATTCTAACAGGAAAGGGGAAAAAGGGTGTGAGGTCAGCCTCTATTTTTTACTAATGGTCTCCGCTGTAAGGACATTTTGCTTGGCAACTTTGGGTGTTTTAAGCATCATGTTTTACTGTTTAAATGTCAGCCACCAGTACTGGCCATAACCCTGTATAGATCACCAAGGCACTAACCCACTTTCTTTACTGATGTATCTGAACTATTGTCTATTGGCCTTAAGAACTATGCTAAAGTCATTGTCTTGAGTGATATTACACCTTCCTTTTGTGATGATTTAATTGATAACTTTAATAGCAAATTAAGGGCAACCATTGATGCCATAGCTCCAGTAAAGTTGAAAAAGGCCACATCGCTTGGATGAGTGAGGAAACTAATAAATTTAAGAGAAATTGCAGAAAGGCAGAGAGGAAGTGGAGAAAGTCAAAGTTGCAGGTCCTTTATGCTATTCTGAGAGAGCAAGTTGGCATATACAGTACCAGTTTGGACACCTACTCATTCAAGGGTTTTTCTTTATTTTTACTATTTTCTGCATCTCCTCCATGCCTTACTGCATTCCATGTCTGAAATGTGCTGTATAAATAAAGCTTGATTTGATTTGATCAAGCAGGAGAGCGGCCAAGTTAACATGCCTTGCTGGAAAATACACTATTGTTTTAAAGTATAACCTTTCTCAGGAGATTCATGTCACGTTTATGGCACAATGAGTAGTTCATTGTTAAACTTTGACTGTAGTGATATTCAAATGTTAAATTATAACTAATGACAGGTACTGTATATTTGGCAGGATAGCATGCCAGAAAAGCAGCATTTAATATAATTGAAAACAGGTCATCACACCAAAATTACATACATTTAAAATTATATAGTAGGCTGTCAATTAAATGATGAAGTAAAAAAATGACTTTGTTCAGGGAAGGTGTAGGAGCAGCTGCTATGGTTTATAAAACAGCAATCCTCCGTAACCATCCTCTTTCTTTTCTCTTACTCTCCCCTCCACAGGAGCAGTGTCTGCTACCTGAAGCCACAGCAGAGGCAGCAAAAACACTGTAATACCGCAATCTCTCCTCTCTCCTCTCGATTCCCCCTGTCTTTAGGAGCAGCGTCTGCGCTACATGAGGCAGCAGCAGCAAGCGTCGGAGCAGGAGAAGTTGCAGCGTCTCAAGGAGAATGTGGAGAACCAGGAGACCAGGCTGAAGAAGGTCCGGGCCATCAAGGGCCAGGTGGAGCAAAAACGCCTCAGCAACGGCAAGCTAGGTGAGCACAGTGTTGCTATGAATGGGCGAGGGATTGGTTGTTGTTTGGATTGATTGAGCGGTGAATTGATTGGGGGATTTGTGTAGGATGACTGACTGATCGATTGGTTCTAACCTCCTCTCTCTCGTCTTTAGTGGAGGAGATAGAGCAGATGAACAGTCTGTTCCAACAGAAGCAGAAGGAGCTGGTGGTGGCTGTGTCCAAGGTGGAGGAGCTCAGCAGACAGCTGGAGATGCTCAAGAACGGCAAGATGGACTCCTTCCACGACAACCAGAGCTCTGTGGGTGAACTGGACCGCCTCTACAAGGAGCTACAGGTGTGATTGGAGTTTGCAGATGTGGGACAATTGAAAATTCCATTGCACTTGAACTAAATCCCAGGAGCTCAGTTGTTAGAAAGTGTTTTACATATGCATGCTATTTAACCAAGGTCTGATTCCAAATCACGTACATTTTGTATGTGGCTTGTGTGGGACTCAAACCCTTAACTATCTATACTACCATGCCATAACTAATCAACTGAGCCATCAGAACCACTGGTTCATAGCCTCATACAGTGCCTTAAGAAAGTATTCACACCCCTTGACTTTTTTGACATTTTATTCTTTTACAGCCTGAATTTAAAATTAAATTGCGATTATTATTATTTTTTTGTCACTGGCCTACACACAGTACCCCATAATGTCAAAGTGGAATAATGTTTTTCGAAATGTTTACAAATGAATTAAAAATG